>NC_044981.1:69212474-69421761 GCF_008728515.1 Papio anubis
GGTTTAAAATTCTTTTCTTTAAGAATATTGAATATTGGCCCCCACTCTCTTCTGGCTGGTAGAGTTTCTGCTGAGAGATCTGCTGTTAGTCTGATGGGCTTCCCTTTGTGGGTAACCCGACCTTTCTCTCTGGCTGCCCTTAAGATTTTTTCCTTCATTTCGACTTTGGTGAATCTGGCAATTATGTGTCTTGGAGTTGCTCTTCTCGAGGAGTATCTTTGTGGCATTCTCTGTATTTCCTGGATTTGAATGTTGGCCTGCCCTACTAGGTTGGGGAAGTTCTCCTGGATGATATCCTGAAGAGTGTTTTCCAACTTGGTTCCATTTTCCCCCTCACTTTCAGGCACCCCAATCAGACGTAGATTTGGTCTTTTTACATAATTCCATACTTCTTGCAGGCTTTGTTCATTTCTTTTTCTTCTTTTTTCTTTAGATTTCTCTTCTCACTTCATTTCATTCATTTGATCCTCAATCGCTGATACTTTCTTCCAGTTGATTGAGTCGGTTACTGAAGCTTGTGCATTTGTCATGTATTTCTCGTGTCATGGTTTTCATCTCTGTCAGTTCATTTATGGCCTTCTCTGCATTAATTATTCTAGTTATCAATTCTTCCACTTTTTTTTTCAAGATTTTTAGTTTCTTTGTGCTGGGTACATAATTCCTCCTTTAGCCCTGAGAAGTTTGATGGACTGAAGCCTTCTTCTCTCATCTTGTCAAAGTCATTCTCCATCCAGCTTTGATCCGTTGCTGATGATGAGCTGCGTTCCTTTGCAGAGGGAGATGCACTTTTATTTTTTGAATTTCCAGCTTTTCTGCCCTGCTTTTTCCCCATCTTTGTGGTTTTATCTGCTTCTAGTCTTTGATGATGGTGACGTACTGATGGGGTTTTGGTGTGGGTGTCCTTCCTGTTTGATAGTTTTCCTTCTAACAGTCAGGACCCTCAGCTGTAGATCTGTTGAAGATTGCTTGAGGTCCACTCCAGACCCTGTTTGCCTGGGTATCAGCAGCAGAGGCTGCAGAAGATAGAATATTGCTGAACAGTGAGTGTACCTGTCTGACTCTTGCTTTGGAAGCTTCCTCTCAGGGGTGTACTGCACCGTGTGAGGTGTGGGGTGTCAGTCTGCCCCTAGTGGGGGATGTCTCCCAGTTAGGCTACTCAGGGGTCAGGGACCCACTTGAGCAGGTAGTCTGTCCCTTCTCAGATCTCAGCCTCTGTGTTAGGAGATCCACTGCTCACTTCAAAGCTGTCAGACAGCGTCGTTTGCGTCTGCAGAGGTTTCAGCTGCTTTTTGTTGTTGTTGTTGTTGTTGTTTAGCTGTGCCCTGTCCCCAGAGGTGGAGTCTACAGAGACAGGCAGGCCTCCTTGAGCTGCTGTGGGCTCCACCCAGTTCGAGCTTCCCAGCGGCTTTGTTTACCTACTTAAGCCTCAGCAATGGGGGGCGCCCCTCCCCCAGCCTCGCTGCTGCCTTGCCGGTAGATCACAGACTGCTGTGCTAGCAATGAGGGAGGTTCTGTGGGTGTGGGACCCTCCTGGCCAGGTGTGGGATATTATCTCCTGCTGTGCCCATTTGCTAAGACCCTTGGTAAAGCACAGTATTGGGGTGGGAGTTACCCAGTTTTCCAGGTGTTGTGTGTCTCAGTTCCCCTGGCTAGGAAAAGGGATTCCCTTCCCCCTTACACTTCCCAGGTGAGGGGATGCCTCGCTCTGCTTCAGCTTTTGCTGGTCGGGCTGCAGTAGCTGACCAGCACCAATTGTCCAGCACTCCCTAGTGAGATGAACCCAGTACTTCAGTTGAAAATGCAGAAATCACCTGTCTTCTGTGTCACTCACGCTGGGAGCTGGAGACTGGAGCTGTTCCTATTCGGCCATCTTGCTCTGACCCCCCCAGGATTGTGTTCTTAATGTCTTTAATAGATCATAAATGGAATAAAGAAAACCAGAAATACCCTTATCTTAATTTGTAGAAAAGGGGAATCAATGTAACTGATTTGACTTTGCATAAAATTTTACAATCAAAATGTAAAATATTACTTTGATGAAAAATTTTGAATCTTTATATCTGGTATCAACTCTAGGAAAAACAGCAGACAGTCAATTCAGTCTTTCACTTCACCTCCTACCTCCACCATGAACACCATCCCTGCTTGCTTTTTATAGAGGGAATGTGTTTTTTATCATTAAACCTTAAGGAAGAAGATAATCCTGCCACTTAGTTAACATGAGGATGAACTTTGCAGGTATTATGCTAAGTGAAATAAGTCATACAGAAAGGCAAATACCTGTACTAAATGATCTGTTATATAAAATAATAAAACTCATAGAATCAGAGTTCTGCTGGGTTTTGCCAGGGGCTGGAGGGAGGGGGAAATGGAGAGATGCTGGTCAAATGTTACAGACTTTCATATATCCAGTATGAGTAAGTTCTGGAGAGCTGATGTACAACACTGTGACTATAGTTAACAATGTTGTATACTTGAAATTTGTTAAGAGGGTGGATCTTAAGTGTTCTCACCACAAAAAAATAAAAATAAACCCAAAAGAAGAAAAGAAAATGGATACTATGTGCGATGATGGATATGTTAATTAGCTTGATTATGATGATTGTTATTACTAGTATTTATTTTTTATTTAATTTTTTGAGAGTCTCACACTGTTGCCCAGACTGGAGCACAGTGGGTGTGATCTTGGCTCACTACAACCTCTGCCTCCTGGGTTCAAGTGTCTCCTGCCTCAACCTCCCAAGTAGCTGGGATTACAGGTGCCCGCCGCAACACCCAGCTAATTTTTTATATTTTTAGTAGAGATGGGGTTTCACTATGTTGGCTAGGCCGATCTCAAACTCCTGATCTTGTGATCCATCCGCCTCAGTCTCCCAAAGTGTTGGGATTACAGGCGTGCGCCTTCGTGCCCAGACTGTGGTGATTATTTCACAGTGTTTACATATATCAAAACATCAAATTGCACACCTTAAATATATACAACTTCTACTGGCCAATCACACCTCAATAAAGCTGGGGAAATATATGAAAAAAAAAAAAAGATACTACAGCCCAGGGAAGAGGAAATACAGTGAGACACATAACAGAGAACCGTCCAAACTAAAAAAAAGAAATTGCTGTTATTTAAAAAGCAAAACAAAACTCACCATTATATTGAAACAGGTTTTATCAATTTCAACAGAGGAAGAGTTATAAATTTATATTAGAACTCCACTATGTAATTTTTTAAATGTTTTGATATTTGTAATTATGCTTAAAATTCTCTAGTAATTGATATATAATTATCCTATAAAATGGATCAATAATTTTCAATGTTTTCTATTGTATTTGTGAAATCATGTGTTAAATCATTTTTTAGGCATTGCTTTAAATACATCTTCGAACTTGACCGTAACTTACAACTTTAGCCAAAACATTATGCCCAGAGCAGGCAGACCTTCAAACTATGGTGCATTAGCAGTATTTCCATAATGCAAACCAGAAATAGTTGCCACTTGATTATTAATACCAATTTGGTGAGTCACAGAGAAAGCTGTCACTGTGTCTCTTCCTCTCATCAGCCACAAGTTGTCATAGAAACCGATGCCAGAACATTTTACTAGAGACTCAGAAGATAAAACAAAAGAGAAATATGGCTTTCTATGGCTGATCTTTCTTTATCAGGGGAACCAGTCCCCAATATTTCAATGTAGGTTCTTTCTATTTTCCCTAAGAGTCAGCCGGTCTGAGAAATAAAGAGAAAGAGTACAAAGACAGGAATTTTACAGCTGGGCTTCTGGAGATAACATCACATATTGGTAGGTCCATGATGTCCCCCGAGCCGCAAAACCAGCAAGTTTTTATTAGGGATTTTAAAAGGGGAGGAGATGTATGAACAGGGAGTAGGCCACAAAGATCACATGCTTCAAAGGGCAATAAAGATCACAAGACAAAGGGCAAAGCAAAGATCAGAAGGCGAGGGCAAAATTATTATTACTGATGAGGGTCTGTGTCCCGCTGTGCACATATTGTCTTGATAAACATCTTAACAGAAAACAGGGTTCGAGAGCAGAGAACTGGTCTGACCAAGATTTACCAGGCTGGAATTTCCCAATCCTAGTAAGCCTGAGGGTACTGCAGGAGACCAAGGCGTATTTCAGTCCTTATCTCAACTGCGTAAGATACACATTCCCAGAGTGGCCGTTTAGAGACCTCCCCCCAGGAATGCAATTCTTTTCCTAGGGTCTTAATATTTAATATTCCTTGCTAGGAGAAGAATTTAGTGATATCTCTCCTACTTGCAAGTCCATTTTAGGCTCTCTGCAAAAACAAAAATATGGCTCTATCATGCCCGACCCTGCAGGCAGTCAGACCTTACGGTTGTCTTCCCTTGTTCCCTAAAATTGCTGTTATTCTGTTCGTTTTCAGGGTGCACTGATTTCATATTGTTCAAACATCCATGTTTTACAATCAATTTGTACAACAGTGGTCCTGAGGTGACGTACATTCTCAGCTTATGAAGATAACGGGATTAAGAGATTAAAGACAGACATAGGAAATTATAAGAGTATTATTAGGAAAGTAGTAAATGTCCACAAAATCTTCACAATTTATGTTCAGAGACTACTGTAAAGACAGGAATTATAAATTATAAGAAATTATAAAGGTATTAATTTTGGGAACTGATAAATGTCCATGAAATCTTCACAATTTATGTTCCTCTGCCGTGGCTCCAGCCGGTCCCTCCATTCAGGGTCCCTAACTTCCCGCAACATTTCTTAAATGTTTGCTGTGTGCTAGACATAGATTTAAATCCTCAAAATAACCATATATAATTTTTATTTAAGGGTGAAGAAACAGTCATGGAAGTTTTAAATGTTCATCCAGGTTCGCAAAGTTAGAGAGTGATGAATCTGAGCTTTAAACCCAAATGCCATCAAAATATAGCTTCAAAATTCATTCTTCATGATGTATCCATCAATCCAGAGAATGTAGATTTCATCTTAAATATTCTACAATTAGTTATGTGATAGTGATAATTTTATAATTCTCTTTATGTTTTAAAGTAAATGAATACTTTTATTTCTTCAAAGAATAAAAAAACACTGAACACATTTCTAAAAATCAAAAAAAAATCAAAATATTAGTTATAAATAAATGTGTTATAGAATCTGGCACTAATATCAGTTGTTGGCCAATTTCTCCTAAAGTTTGTACAGGTGATCAAATAACATTTCAAACATTTATTTATAAATAGAAGACATGTTTATGCAGAAAAGATAATTTAAAAAACTGTTTGTCTGTATGAAAATTTTAAGTATAGGTACACTGTAAGTGTGATTTTAAGCAACATAAAGTAAACTGCAGCTTCCCAATTGCAAGTTACTTTTCTACATAAGCTTCTATTTTCTAGAAATAGCAATAGTATTGTTAATTCACTTTTTAAATTGGTCATCTTAACAAGATCAATATATCCCAGTGAAATGCCATCTATTTTTGCTGTATTTTCTAAAAATATATTTTTTAGAAGGCTAGAAAAGTTGGTAAGATGGGAAAACAGTTTTGATACCTGGAAGGTTTCCAGTCCTTCAGTGGCACAGTTTATTTAAAAGTCCACTAAATCAAACATGTTTTAAAAATAAGGGAGTTGTTGTCTTAACTCTGATGCCAAATAACAGTATTTAGTAAGCCATGAAATTAGTCTAAGCCTCCATTTCCTCATCAGTAAAATGGGTAAAACACTTGTGTTGCTCTCTCCCATCTGGAATATTGGTCCTCGCCCTCTTCCCAACTTCTCGTTTCTATGCTTAGAAAATTATATATGAAGTTTAACTCAAATACCCCCTTTTATTTCTGTAGCATTCATTCGACCTCACTTTTACCACTTTTAACTGGTTTAATGACTGTATTACAATCCCATTTTATGCATACCACTTTCTTAATACATATATAATATATACAATATAAAAGGATTTTATCACATTTATCTCCTAATACAAGCTCCTTGAGGAAAAAGAAAACCAGAAAACAATGTCCTCTAACTTACTATTCTCTCATAGTCTCTAACTTTAAGTTTTAATATCTTAATATTGGTAGTATAATAGTAGTAGCAATATCCAGGTGCTAAAAAGAATAATTATAAAATTACATAATAAAATCATTCCTTTTCCTTTTTCTAGGAGAAAGTTGATTTCCTGATTTCCTAAATGTTAGTGATTCTCAGTAGTCAGTGCCTCTACATTACAGCCTCATAGGAAGGTTCTTTCTTGTTTGTTTGTCTGTTTGTTTTTAAATACCATTGTGGGCTCCCAGAACAGCTCTGCTAAATCACTATATATATAGTGATTTATATATATATATATATTTTAATGAAAGTAGGTAGGGAAGCCAGCTTCCAATGTTTTCAAAGCTTCCCATGTACTGGGAATGCACAGCCAGGACTGAAGATATGATACACGGAAGCACTGAATCACTGCCCTGCATTTATAGAAGGGTTGGGGTGGGGAAGATGAAGTGAAGGGATAGATACTAACATGTGGTTTAATTTAGAGCTAGGTAACTGGGCATGTTTGCGAAAACAAAAAGAATAATTCATGATTTTAAGAGGACAGACTATGTCAATCAGTACCCTACTTTTTGATTTATGTGAGCTTATCTAGTTCACAGTCAGTTGAGCTATTTTTCACTGATGAACATTTAACTAAAACATTTTCTCTTCTTACCAATAATTCCAATAAATCTTGTTTTATAAGTGGTAAATTTTACAATAAAAAATATAGAAAAGATATTGCAAAACAAACTTTTAAAATTTCAAATATTTTATTTGTAGTTTCATATGGCAAACACTAGTCCTACCTCTGCCCTCTGTGCCTCTGTTTTGAAATTTGGGTACAATTTGTTTGCAATAAAAAAAGAAAACGTGTTCTCCATACTTGTGTCACCCAGTCTCTTGACCAGGGAATTGCATTAATTAAGTTAGTTTTTAAAATTCCTAGTTTCATTTTTAAGTGTTAGACTTCATTGGGACCAACATTTCTCTTAAGGAATAAAACTACTATGTAAAAATCAGACACGTTTCCTAGTTTCCCTGAGGCCTATGACCTGCTGGATCAAAACTGACCATATTCTTTCCTCTTTGATCTAATAACAACCTTGATAGGCTTTTATTATCCTGCTGACATGACTTTATATTTTTTTACACTTATTTAAGGTCTTGCAGGTGTTTTTCCCTCTATTAACTTCCCAAGGAAAAGCACATATACTCAGCACATGGCACACACCCTAGCATATAGGATTCAATATCTATTGTACTCAAAATTGCACAAATAAATAAATAAAATTCTGGTTATCTACTTCTTTCTTCTCCCCATGCATCCCTCTTCTCGATCTAAATTAATAGATTTTCATTTTTTTTAGTAAAGGTCATCTAACTATATTATAGGTAGTATATACATATTTTATATGTATTCACACAGCATATAATTCTACTTTAGATATTTTATATATTTTTTTCCTTTTTGACCTGTCTTAATTTTTTCATATAAAATTCCACCACATTGTATGAGAATAATTTGATTCCTTACCATAGTATTAGGGTTTATAGGTTTTGCAATGTTTCATTTTTAACCCAATGATTTTTAAAATTTTTATTTCAAGGTAAATAAGAAATATTGACCAGAAAAATAGAAAATGATATGAAAAAACTCTGACTGATTCATATTTATTCTTTATTACATTAAACATGAAATTGATATATTAATGACTATAGAGTTTTGAGTGGAAATGTTATGACCCCAGAATGTTTTTATTTTACCCTGAAATCTTGTTTGTTTGACTTATGAAGAAATAGATAATCATTATCAGATCTGTAAGGACTCAGGAAATATTCTACCTTTGGGTCCAAGCTGAAAATATTTCTCAAACATGTATTGACAATTTAAAACCCTCTCTATATGTGTCAAAACATCCCCTTGTACCTCCATAAATATGTACAACTATATGTCAATTAAAAATCAAACTTTTAAAAAATTGTATTGACCATTAAAATCACTTAAATATGGAATTAAAACTAAATAGTTGCCACAGCAACTATTTATATAATATCTATATAATATCAGAATTATATAAATGCTAAAATATTTGTAAAGAAGTGCATAAGTTACAACACTTAATAATTTGATTAAAAACTATTTTAAACACAAGACTATACTAACAAGAACAGGAAACACAAATGATCAATACAAGGAAGATAATATCCTCAGATAATAAGTGAAATAAGAATTAGATAATAAGTAAAAGATTAGTTCAATACATTTTTCAAAACTATGTGATTAACAAAGATTGTAAACAAAACATTAATTTATCCTTCATTACTACTGGAAAATTTTAAAAGAGAAAGAAAAAACTTAGTTCATGAGACAAAAAATACAAAATACAGAAAACAAAATGGGAGTACAAAAATAGTGAATGAGTTGATCTAAGTAAAAATTGCTAAATCTGTCACTACAATATATACATATGATTTAATTTTCTTACCAAGGCCAGGTGCAATGGCCTTCACCTGTAATCCCAGCACTTGGGGTAGCCAAGACAGGCAGATCACTTGAGGTCAGGAGTTCTAGACCCGCCTTGTCAACATGGTGGAATCTTGTCTCTTCTAAAAATACAAAAATGAGCTGGGTGTGGTGGCAGGCACCTGTAATCCCACCTACCTCAGGAGGCTGAGGCAGGAGAATGGCTTGAACCCGGAAGGCAGAGATTGCAGTAAGCCGAGATAGTGCCAGTGCACTCTAGCCTGTTGATAGCTCATCTCAAAAAAAAAAAAAAAAAAAAAAAAAAAAAAAACCTTACCAAAAGACAAGGACTCTTAGCTTGGGTCCACATACAAACATGCACACACACACACACCCCTACAACCATCTGACCTTCAACAAACCTGACAAAAATAGCAATGGGGAAAGGATCACCTATTCAATAAATGGTACTGGGAAAACTGGCTAGCTATATGCAGAAAACCGAAACTGAGCACTTCCTTACACCTTATTCAAAAATTAACTCAAGGTGGATTAAAGATTTAAATGTCAAACCCCAAACAGCAAAAACCCTAGAAGAAAACCTAGGCAGTACCATTCAGAACATAAGCATGGACAAAGATTTCATGACTAAAACACCAAAAGCAATTGCAGCAAAAGACAAAATTGACAAATGGGAATTAATCTAAAGAGCTTCTGCACAGCAAAACAAACTATCATCAGAGCGAACAGACAACCCACAGAACAGGAGGAATTTTTGCAATCTACCCATCTGACAAAGGTCTAATATCCAGAATTTACAAGGAACTTAAACAAATTCACAAGAAAAAAAACAACTCCATCAAAAAGTGGTCAAAGGATATGAACAGACACTTCTCAAAAGATGACATTTATGCAACCAACAAACACATGAAGAAAAGCTCAACATCACTGATCATCAGAGAAATGCAAATTAAAACCACAATGAGATACTATTTCATGTCAGTCAGAATGATGATTATTAAAAAGTCAGGAAACAATAGATGCTGGTGAGGCTGTGGAGAAATAAGAATGTTTTTACACTGTTGGTGGGAATGTAAATTAGTTCAACCACTATGGAAGACAGTATGGAGACTCCTCAAGAATACAGAAGTACCATTTGACTCAGCAATCCCATTACTGGGTATATATCCAAAGGAATATAAATCATTCTACTGTAAAGACACATGCACACGTATGTTTATTGCAGCACTATTTACAATAGCAAAGACATAGAACCAACCCAAATGCTCATCAATAATGGACTCAATAAAGAAAACGTGGTACATATACACCATGGAATACTATGCTGCCATAAAAAGGAATGAGATCATGTCCTTTTCAGGGACATGGATGAAACTGGAAGCATCATCCTCAGCAAACTAACATGGGACAGAAAACCAAACACCGCATGTTCTCACTCATAAGTGGGAATTGAACAATGAGAACACAGGGGAACAACACATACCAGGACCTGTTGAGGGGTAGGTGGGTGAGGGTAGGGAACATAGAGAATGGGTCAGTAGGTGCAGCAAACTACCATGGCACACGTATACCTATGTAACAAGCCTGCACATTCTGCATGTGTATCCTGTTTTTTGTTTGTTTGTTTTGTTTAGAAGGGAAAAAAAAGACAAGGACTCTTAGCTTGGTACACACGCACACACAGACACACACACACACGAACAGGTTGTGAAAATATGTAAGAAGAAAATTCACAATAAAATAAAATAGGAATTTTAACAGGAATAGATAGTAATGGATTCTGGGGAAATAAACAAGGAAGAGATTTTTTAAATAAAATTTATAAATTTGCCTACAACAGTGATTAACCTTTATAAATAACATAGCAATAAAATTGAACAAAAATATTTAGATACAAGAAATAATGCTGTAGTACACAGAAAAAGTATGTAAAAAGTAAATTCCAATATAAAGGACTATATGGAAATTAAATTTTTAAAATAAGAATTTTTTTTAAAATTTCTTTATTATTATACTTTAAGTTCTAGGGTACATGTGCATAACGTGCAGGTTTGTTACGTATGTATACTTGTGCCATGTTGGTGTGCTGCACCCATCAACATGTTTTAGATTACAGAGATTTTATAGTAGAGCTAAAAGCATATAAAACAAGAATTTATTAGAAAGGACACCAATCTTTAACAGCCTCTGCTGGTGTCAGGTTAATCTTACCATGGTATCATTTTCTTAACAGTGGACTGTCATAAGCTGTATCATAGCTCTTATACACATTTATGCAAAACAGTTAAACTATACTGTATGAATAAACATTCCCTGACCCCCACCTGATTTTCCTACACCCTTCTATGAGCAAGCAGATGGCCTTTTTAAAGTAAGGTTAAGTCCACGGATACCACAGTATACTTACTGCTCAAATTGCCCTTTATTACTTCTCTATTTTTCTCCACTTAAAATAAGAATATTTTACCTAAAAGCTTTTGGAGGAAATAGGAAATTATGCTGCAATCATAAGATATTTAGAAATTTTGTTGTTGTTGTTGCTGTCGAGATGGAGTTTCACTCTTGTCGCCCAGGCTGGAGTGCAATGGCGTGTCCTCAGCTCACTGCAACTTCCGCTTCTCGGTTCAAGCGATTCTTCTGCCTCAGCCTCCAGGGTAGCTGAGATTACAGGCATCCACCACCACGCCTGGCTAATTTTTTTGTATTTTTAGTAGAGATGGGGTTTCACCATGTTGGACAGGCTGGTCTCGAACTCCTGACTTCAGGTGATCTGCCCGCCTTGGCCTCCCAAAGTGCTGGGATTACAGGCATGAGCCAAGTTTTGTAAACTTTATATAAAATAAGAATAATGTGCAAAGTATTTCTCAGAATCAAATCCATAGCCATAAGAGTTACTTATTAAAATAAATGAAAGAACCTAGATAATAAAATAGAGAACAAAAATATAAGGAATGTAATGAGTAAACAAAAATAACTGAATAAGTAAATAAATAACAAAATAGTCGAATATACATAAATAAATTTGAGAACACAGACTTTGAATAAAAATAGTTTACAATTATACACACAAGCTTAAAGTAGTATACTTGACAAGAGAAAAATAAGATAATAAAACTAAGGGCATGAAATACAGATAATAAGAGTTCAAATTGTTGCAAAATAGTATGTATGTATAATATAAATAAAAGTATGTTATTTATTTAATGTATACATATAGTAAATAAATAAAAATTTTACTGGAGAGGAACAAAGCAGAAAAACATGAAATTATTTATCTGTGCATTATTTTCTCTGAAATAAGCCTCATAGGAATTTTGAATTCATTTCTCAAGAACTCTGAATACATATATACATGTATATATATCACATTATAAACATATATACACATATATATCGCATTGTAAACATGCTTTTTTTTTTTTAAGAAAGAGAGTCTTGCTACATTGCCCAGTGTGGCCTCGAACTTGTGGGCTCCAGATGTCTTCTTGACTGACACTTTTGAGTAGCTGGGACCACAGACACACATAACTATGCCCAGTTATATGCATTATTTAAATCTTATTCATAAAAATTAGAATTAAAACTAGATTTTTTTCTTCCTGTCATTTTAATAGCCACCCTAACTCTTATTGTGACAATGTAAGTAATAATAAAAAATAAATCAGAAAGATAGATATTTTAATATTTCAAGTAACCTTGAATAAAAATGTTACTGGAGAGGGAGGAAACAGAAAACATAAAATTATGTATCTGTGCAGTTTTTTCTTTTCCCTAAAATAAGATTTATAGGAATTTTGAATTCTTTCCTCAAGAATTGTGAATATAAATAAAATTTAAACTAGCAAAACTTAATAAAGACATAAAATCAAAATAGTATTATCCCTTTAAAAATTGAATATAACCTTAGAAATACTTTTTAATACTATTTTCAATCATAGATGTGAATGACTTTGTCAGAGCTTTACTCTCAGGTCACCAAACCATGGTATACAATATACTGAATATCATACAGCCAACAGACACATGAAAAAATGCTCATCATCACTGGCCATCAGAGAAATGCAAATCAAAACCACAATGAGATACCATCCCACACCAGTTAGAATGGCGATCATTAAAAAGTCAGGAAACAACAGGTGCTGGAGAGGATGTGGAGAAATAGGAACACTTTTACACTGTTGGTGGGATTGTAAACTAGTTCAACCATTATGGAAAACAGTATGGCGATTCCTCAAGGATCTAGAACTAGATGTACCATATGACCCAGCCATCCCATTACTGGGTATATACCCAAAGGATTATAAATTATGCCGCTATAAAGACACATGCACACGTATGTTTATTGCGGCACTATTCACAATAGCAAAGACTTGGAATCAACCCAAATGTCCATCAGTGACAGATTGGATTAAGAAAATGTGGCACATATACACCATGGAATACTATGCAGCCATAAAAAAGGATGAATTTGTGTCCTTTGTAGGGACATGGATGCAGCTGGAAACCATCATTCTTAGCAAACTATCACAAGAACAGAAAACCAAACACCGCATGTTCTCACTCATAGGTGGGAACTGGACAATGAGATCACTTGGACTCAGGAAGGGGAACATCACACGCTGGGGCCTATCATGGGGAGGGGGGAGGGGGGAGGGATTGCATTGGGAGTTATACCTGATGTAAATGACGAGTTGATGGGTGCAGCACAGCAACATGGCACAAGTATACATATGTAACAAACCTGCACGTTATGCACATGTACCCTACAACTTAAAGTATAATAATAATAAATAAATTAAAAAAAAAACAATATACTGAATATACTGCACATTGAAGTGGGTATTCAATCACAAGTAGATCTGGACTCAGGGAGTTTTATAGCTAGTATTTTGCCACTAGAGAGCTGAAATAGCAATAATAAATTGGGTTTTGACCTAATGTGGCAAAAATATAAGACTGTCACATCCAGAAGAGACTTTGGAGGATCAGAAAAAAAATCTGATCATTCAGAAACATATTTTAAAATACACCATAGAACAGATTTCTATATTAGCTGAAATTTCGAAATGAATTAACTAGCCACTTAAGTACATTGTGTTCTTTCTAAACTATCTGACTTTAAGTTTTCACTTTTAAATTTTAACTTCATGAATACAGAAATATTAAACATCCAAATGTAGACATCCAGAGATTCTCATCTGTCTCATGTTTTCCATCAAGGAGGCATTTCAGGTTTCCAGGGACTCCATAGTAATATATTATATGTGAGGGGGTAGACAGATGCCAAACCTCTGTCTACAGAGACAACTGTTTCGGGAGAAAGAAACAGAAACAGAGCTTGCTAGGTTGTTTCCATGCCTGGAAGTCCAAGGAGTTGGGCTGAAACTTGACCTTTGTATAACTAAAACCACTGGGTAGTATTTAAAAAGCAAAATGTGGGCTTTAAATAACATTTCATATGCTGACTCTAAAAAACAGAAATAACTTCTGGGTGTCCAGGCAGGACGTCTAAAGTCTTTAGCAAACGGTAAATCACAAATCAAGTCAAACATGGGATCAAGAATAAAAATACAATGACACTGTATTGTTATGGGGAAAAGTAAGTTTTTCTTAAGTCTTTAATTTCCTAGAAATTTGTTTTTCTGTTGTTGTTAAGAAGCATACACACCATAGACAAAGCACATTATTCAAGATTTTGTCCTCCAAAGTGAAGTCTTTTATATTCCCAACACAAAAATCAGAGATTTCTCTTTTTTAAAAAAGGCTTTTAAAAGTCAGGCCAGCACAGTGGCTAACACCTGTAATCCCAGCACTTTGGGAGGCCGAGGTCGGTGTATCACTTGAGGTCAGGAGTTCGAGACCAAGCCTGGCCAACATGGTGAAACTCTGTCTCTACTAAAAATACAAAAATTAGCCAGGTGTGGTGGCCCACGCCTGTAATCCTAGCTACTGGGGAGGCTGAGGGAGGAGAATCACTTGAACTTGGAAGGTAGATGTTACAGTGAGTCAAGATCATGCCACTGCGCTCCAGCCTGGGCAACAGAGTAAGACTGCATCCCCCCCCCCAAAAAAAAAAAACAAAAAGTCATTTTCACATAAGTATATTTTTCTAAATATAAAAGTAAAATACTATCAGCTCTCAGAGTGTAGTGTATACAAAGTTCCTCTCTTGCATACAGCCTTAACTTCAATTCACCTTCATTACCCTGCTAAAATTTTAAAGACAAAATTTCATAGCTGTAGTATATGTATTATGCTAGCAGAAGTTCACCTATGCACTTTTCACTCCTCTTAAATTAAATTTGTACTTAAAGATACAGGGAATTAGAGCTGGAGGCATCCTTAGAATCATCTCTATGAGATTTTATTATTAATTGTCTCTAAATGCTACCAGAAAAGATGTGCCAGGGAAAATCAAATAAGATGATTAAAATATTGATCAAAAACAATTTGATTTTCCTCTTGTTGTAGGAGGCAAGCTGATGCTGCAACCATTTTGGGGGTTTGAGCCTCTTTCTTGTCTTTTTCTGGCTCAAAATGGGAAAAGGTAAATGAGAAGTCTAGGAATTGCAGTTTGGCCTGTTGATTAGCTGGTCACTGTCCTCAGACAACCAATCCCAATATGATCAAGGGCTGGCCCTGTTAGACAATCTACCTGCTACAACCATCACTACTGCAGTCTGTGTGAAAGACAAAGCCCTCTACCCTGGGCTCTTGGCCTCCCAGGAAACTTCTTTACTGGTCTGATTTTCATTTATCTTAATTACAGCCCCTATCCCTGGGACTATCACACTCATCCAAAGTCAGTAATTATAGATGTTGTGAACTGAATGTGTATGTCTTCTCAAAATTCACATGCTGAAGCCCTAACACTAATTGTGATGATATTTGAAGATGGGACTTTGAGAAGTTATTAGGTTTAGATGAGGTCTTGAGGGTGGGCCTCCCCAGATGGGATTAATGTCCTTAAAAGAAGAGAAAGACCATTTAACAAATGGTGCTGGGAAAACTAGCTAGCCATTTGTAGAAAGCTAAAACTGGATCGCTTCCTTACACCATACACAAAAATTAATTCAACATGGATTAAAGACTTAAATGTAAGACCTAACACCATAAAAACCCTAGAAGAAAACCTAGGCAATACCATTCAGGACATAGGCATGGGCAAAGAATCAATGGCAACAAAAACCCAAAGTGACAAATGGGATCTAGTTGAACTAAAGAGCTTCTGCACAGCAAAAGAAATTATTATCAGAGTGAACAGGCACCTACAGAATGGGAGAACATTTTTGCAATCTACCCACCTGACAAAGGGCCATTATCCAGAATCTACAAAGAACTTAAACAAATTTACAAGAAACAAACAACCCCATCCAAAAGTGGGCAAAGGATATGAACAGACACTTCTCAAAAGAAGACAGTTATGCAGCCAATAGACATATGTAAAAAATGCTCAACATCACTGATCATCAGAGAAATGCAAATCAAAACCACAATGAGATACCATCTCACACCAGTTAGAATGGCGATCATTATAAGGTCAGGAAACAACACATGCTGGCAAGGATGTGGAAAGATGAGAACACTTTTACATGGTTAGTGGGAGTGTAAATTCGTTCAACTATTGTGGAAAACAGTGTGGCGATTCCTCAAGGATCTAGAACCAGAAATATCATTTGATCCAGCCATCCCATTACTGGGTATCTACCCAAAGGATTATAAATCATCCTACTGTAAAGACACATGCACACGTATGTTTATTGCAGCACTTTTCACAATAGCAAAGACTTGAAACCAACACAAATATTCATCAATGATAGACTGGATAAAGAAAATGTGGCACATATACACCATGGAATACTATGCAGCCATAAAAAAGATGA
The DNA here is from genome assembly GCF_008728515.1 of Papio anubis. Lineage (NCBI taxonomy): Eukaryota > Metazoa > Chordata > Mammalia > Primates > Cercopithecidae > Papio > Papio anubis. Next base: position 69,228,871 of record NC_044981.1, read on the forward strand.
GTTCATGTCCTTTGTAGGGACATGAATGAAGCTGGAAGCCATCATTCTGAGCAAACTAACACAAGAATAGAAAACCAAACACCACATCTTCTCACTTATAAGTGGGAGTTCAACAATGAGAACACATGGACACAGGGTAGGGAACATCACACACTGGGGCCAGTTAGGGAGTGGAGGACTGGTGGAGGGATAACATTAGGAGAAACACCTAATGTAAATGACGAGTTGATGGGTGCAGCAAACAAACATGGCACATGTATACCTATGTAACAAACCTGCACGTTGTGCACATGTACCCTAGAACTTAAAGTATAATTTAAAAAAGAAAAGAAAAGAAAAGAAAGACCAGAGCATACTTTCCCTCTCTTTTCTTTTTTCTCCCTCTCCCTCACTCTCTCTCTCCACCTTGTGAAGGGCACAGCAAGAAGGCAGCCAAGTCAAGAGGAAAGCCTTCCTTAGGAATCAAATCTGCCAGTACCTTGGACCTCTGGTTGCCAGAATTACAAGGGAAAAAAATGTTTGTTTTTCAAGCCACCTAGCCAAAGGTATTTTGTTATAGCAGCCTCAGCTGAATAAGATATGGAGCGATTCGACTTCCCTGAATTCCAGCCAAGAGTATTTTTCCTTACCCAGTTTGGCACTCTCAAGGTTTCTTTTGATCAGTGCCTTGAGGGCTACTGAATCACTTCTGTTCTTTCAATGACCATGGAGGGTTGGGGAGAACTGGTTGTCAGCCTCCAAGTATCCAGATCATTACTCTTCCTCACCAAACCCTTCTAATCAGAGATGCCTGTTAGACATGAATACACATCTGATATACAAACCAAAATGATGAAAATAAATCTGAAGTTGTTATTTACATTAGTATGGAATATAATCCAATCATGAAGTTACAAAGCTGAGCTGCAACTTGGAAATCAACACGGCAACAACACCTTTATTAGATAATTGAGGAAACTGAATCACAAAAGTATTAATAACTTATCTAAATTCACAAAGTCAGGGTGGAAGTGGGCACAGAAATAATACCCTGTCAATCTCTATTGTTCAGCTCATTTCATGCTTTAAACAAGCATTTTTATAGCCAAAAAAAAAAAAAAAGAAAATGACTAAGATAAAATTTTTAAATTATACACATACATATGCCTCATTCTGTCTTCTAAGGCTTTGGAAACATTGATATCACTATGAATGCTCAATATTTTCCCACATGCTGAGATTACAGCATGGCAAATCAAAGCCATAATAGTAACCATTGCTTCTTGATCGTCCAATTTAAACTGTCATCTCCTAAACCAAAAGTCTTCCACATCAATTAAAGTAAAACTTAGACATACACTTTACGCATTTGAGGATGGAGATAAACAAGACAATTCATGCCTTAAGTAAAGCACAGCCCACTGGGAGAAACTGACAACCGAACAAGTCAGCTAGTAGGAAATATGCTTGGATCATTTCTATAATGAGAAATGCTGTAATCAGAAGGCAAATTCTTGCAATCCATCAAAGGGGGTAAAACAATTTCTTTTGAAAGCATCAAGGAAAAGTTCATACAAGAGATTTCACACTCTGAGTAGGATTTAGATAGAAAGAAACAGGAAGATATGGAAAATGAAGGAAATTCTATGAGCAAGGAAGGGCACAGAGGTGGGCAAAGCAGGACTTTTCCAGTGAACAGCGACTAGGTAAGTATTGCAGAAGACAATGGAGAATGGATGAGGTGGTAGTTAGGCAGAGTATCAAGAAGGGAGGTCAGAGTCAGCCAGATCATGGATATTGATGCTGATATTTGCATGCTAAGAAGTTCATTTTAACTTAGTAGACAAAGGAGAGCCAAGAAAAATGATCCTTATAATACAACTCATCAGGTCTCTGAATTACAAAATTACAACACTAAAAACAAATTAATAATAATAACAATAAAAAGTGTCCAGATACTGTATTCTCTTCACCCTTCATTGAGACATTTGGAAATTGAGTAGCCAGTTTATCATTATTTACCAGTGAAATCTTACCACCAGAGTTATCCTTTCATTGTAACTTATTTAATCCTTCCAAAATCTGCTAATGTTTTTACTTGTGGCCTTCTAAGGCTCTGGCTCTAGCTCCAGTCATCACTTAACAACTCCTTGGCTGCCCTTCTCCATTCATCCATCACATGCTTGAAGTCCATCCAAAATTATGCAGTATATTTCACTTTTTCCATTTCTTGTAATCCTCATGTTATAATACATTGGCCTCTTGGACACCTGAAAATTAGGTTCAAGTAATTTCTGGTTCTGATACCCCAAGCACTTCATGCCATTGTTCTTTTAGAGTACCCTTCAAGGCCCAGGTTGCACTCATCTTATTGAAACTAGCTTTAGGTAGCTCTCTCTGTCAAGGTTCAGCCTGATTGTGATGGAGAACAAGAAGAATGAGGGTCCCCCTACACTTGTCTGTGAAACTGAGTTGAAGAGTGACAGAGTATTAATTAATCCTATATATTATTTCTAAAATTGATCTCTGCATTACCTACCTCTTGCTCTGCTATGTTTTTCAAACATTTTAAGCCATCTTATCCAATTGTTTTCTATTCTGATGGTAGCCGCTAAAAACAGCAAAATATTCTAAATTCATAGAAAGATGACATTTCAGTGCAATGTGTAAATCCTTGTTTTGATAGAGAAATCTCTATTTCCATAGATAACTCTCTCCTGTAACTCATGCATTAGCTCTCTCCCTCCCTCTTCCTATCCCTCTTCTTATTCCTCTTCTCCCTTTCTCGCCTAATTCCCTTATTTTTTTTAATCATCAAGCACTTATCTCAAATTATCCCCTCAGAAATTCTAGTTCAGCACTTTTAAAGATTAAAAAGACATTCCTTAGAGAAATATGCTCATTTTAGAGATGAAGACACTGAGACACAAGGAAGATGTGAGTATTTAGGTTTATATGTAAAGGTAGTTACAAAGCTAGCATAGAAACAAAGTTCCCAATCCTTAGTCCACTGAGAAAGGTACAATCCTGTTTTAAAATTAGTTTGGAAGAGACCAAGATTCTTTGTTCTATCTTGGCAATAATCTTGGCTTCTAACTAAGACATCAATTACATTATATAAATTAACTCAAGAACAGAAAAGCCTGTCCAATACCCAGCTGACCCATCGTTTGGAACTGGCTCTGCCTTGAGAACTCTTTTGTGTAAATGATCTAGCATCAGTAGCCACTGCAGAATCCTACCCTTTGCTTAATCATATTGCTTAAATTCTTCATTTAGCAAATGCTACTTGGGCATGAGATATGTCAGTTTTTTGTACTAAGGGAAATAATTTCATTCAGTTTGGAAAAGAATGTGTTTGTTGATAAACGCTATTACATATAAACTGATTTTTCCACTGCAATTTACTAGCATTTCTGACAGTTTTTTCAATACCATTATAAATTTGGCATTAATTTCTGAACATTATAGAATTAACTTTCAAGAATATTGTCATATCTGCATTATAATAATCTCTGTCATTCATTTTTTAATATAATTCATCTGCATTTTTGCCATTACTTGTTCTGACAAATCATTGTGTATGTTATCAAGCACATACTAATAAAAGACTTCATTGTTTACGAAATATAGGAGATAACTTTTTTCATAGGAAAATGTCTGGTTTTGGAACTAGGGAGACTGAAGCTTAAATCTTCCCTTGGCCATTTGTTACTTCTAGGGTTTAGGCAAGTTACTTGGTATCTCTTTATATGGACTACCAATTACAATGGTATTGTAAAAAAACAAATAGTATTATTACAGTATTAGAAAGTGTCTAGTTCAGGGATGCCTTATAGTATGTGCTCAAAAATATTAGCTCTCTTTCCCCTTTCCCAGAATGTAAGAATATTGCACCATTTTAATGATCCTTTAGACCTTATGATTTCACTTGAAGTGACCATTCTTCGTTTCAATAATTATATAAAAATTAGGCACATTAACGAGGGAAGAATAGAGTACATTTACTTCTAATTGCAAAAACATGTTGCCAATTGAAATTTAAAAGAGAAATGTTTTAACACATGCTATATTTTCCTCAGCCAACTAGTACAGCGTTTATGGGGATGTCATCCTGCAAATTTTATTTTACTTAAAATCAAGCGCCAAGTTGTTTTTCTCATTAAACCAAAAATAAGCTGTTGCCTGATTATATGTCTAACATGTGCTTGAATGAACATTCATGAGCTCATCTCTTTTTTGGAATGTTTTATGTCATATTTCAAATCTATCTTACAGACTCACCAAAAAGGATAATTTAACATTCAATCTGAAGTTAAACATTAAGATAAATTAATGAAGAAAGACAAGTTATAAGGGAATTGAAAAGAAAAACCACACAGGGAGGGAGGGAAGAGTAGAATGAAGACAAGAGAAAAGCGAGTCAGAGGAAATTCACAAAATTTGAAGTATATTAATGTGAATGTGTCCATGGCTCCAAGCTGATTCAGTATCTCATTTGAATAACAACATAAACCTATGAGAGAAAACAGTGTGATTAAGAAAGGTCTGGTGCTTTTATAGTTATTCAATCGAATTGATATGAAGTGAATCTCAACCATGTGCAAGTCAGAGTCCCATTCGAAAGGCAGAGTATTATGAGCACTTAAAATGGAGTAAAAGGGCACAAAAGAGTCACCAGAGGACCATAAAAAGAAGAAAAAATATCCTGAATCCATTTATTTAACAAACTTTTAAAGGTTAGTGTTTTGCCATGACTTTGGCTATGTCACAAAGTAAAAAAACAACTTATCTCTATGTTTACCAGTGTTTGATCTTGAACTTAAAAACATATTCCTCTTTTATTCTCAAAATTGTTACTTGGTAGTTTAGAAAATCTTGATTATCTTGGATTTAGTATGGGAAAGGTGAGATCAGATGCATGTTGGACTAAATGTTCCACACATTTTGGGTTCAATAAACTCTAAGCTTATTTTTTCAGAGAACATCACATGCTTGTTTATATTGAAAAACACATGAAGCCATGTTTTCAATCTCTTTCATTTAATTCATACTATTTTTAAAGAACTACTTATTGTACCAAAAGTCATGGTTTCTTTACTGAATCTAAGTTTTCTTTAACACAACAAGAAGAAATTTGAAAAACAGTAGGTATAGGTTATTTTTAACATTAATGTTAAGTTAGTTTGAAATCTATAATGTTATTTCTAGAAAGAGAGTAAAAATCTGTATAATTTTTTCCAGAGATGTCCCTCTTCCCCCAAACAAGAAGTAATTCTAGGTAAAAGTGCCATTCAAATAGATTCACCTCAAAATTGTGATAAAGAAAAATGTACCATTATGTAACTGTAAAAACCCCACCTTTTCACCTGATAGGTCACTTTTATCTCTAATCAAAATGGCGTAGATTTAGAGAAAATGTAAGTGCAGATAATATCAAAACTTACGTTATAGTAGTTTTAATTTTTCTTTATACATTTATGAATGAACTATATATAATTGACTTAGTCTTTCAGAAAACATTTATTGAACAAATTTTATGTGTCAAGCATCATTCTGGGTTCTACAACCAGAGTTGACAAGAAAGACAGTTTCTGTGCTTATGAAGCTGACATTGCAGTGGAAGGCAGTAGATCATACGTAAGGTAATGACAGAAGAAAATAAAAGAGCTGATGGAGTACATAGTGATGGTAGTAGGAAATATATTTAGATAAGGTAGTAACAAAAGCTTTTATCTAATAAGGAAGTGATAACTGAGCTGAGAGTTGAAGGAGTCAGCCATGGAAAGATTTGCGGGCAGAATTCCTAAAGGCAGAAACAAGGGTGTCAGGTACACAGCAAAAATGATATTGGAGTAGTCTTACGGTGCATCAAAGAAGGTGGCAAATTCTTGACAGTTATCATGAGACAGTGTCTATTTGCCCTCACCTTGAATTTGGGCTGGCTTGCAACTTCTTTGACCAATAGAGTGTGTTAGAAGTGAGGCTGTGACAGTCCTGGGCTAATTCCTTAAAGGACTGGCAGATTTTGCTGGATTCTTTAGATCCCTTAGAGGACACAGAACATTCCTTAACTTTCCTAGAAAGACCACATGGAGAAAGCCTGAGACTATAAGGAGGGGGAAACAGAGAGAGGCCACACTGAGTACAGCTTTTCTGTTAGCCTATCTAGGGCTCCAGACACATGAGTGAAGCTATTTTGGTACCTCCAGTCTGGCAGCTGGTTGAATATACCACGAACAGCAGGACAGTCACCCAGGCAAGCTCTACCAGAATTCTTTCTTAACTCACAAACTTGAGATAAATTGTTGTTTTAAGCCACTAAGTTTTGGAGAAGCTTATTATGCAGCAAAAGGTAACAGGAACATTGCCCAACAGAAAAATACCATTATGGTAGAACCAGGATGAACAAAGGACACCATAGTCTGGAATAGGGCCAGATATTTTATTCTGCCCCAAAATGTGTACACATTAATGACAAAATGTGATTCTGATCTGATATATAGATATCTTTTGTAGACATACATTAGGCATGTAGACATATACTAGGTATGTCTATAAGAGATACCTATATATCAAGTCAGAATCACATTTTGTCATTTAATTCTGAATCACCTTTTGTCATTCATCTCTTACCTCTGTTACTTTTTAGAATATAGATTTTAGAGAGGTAAGAATATAAGAAGGGAGAGCAGTTTTCAAAAGAACATTGTAGTGATATCGTCGCATTTAATTCTCATAACACTTGAGTAAGCAAGCAGTCTTTCTTTTATTTTGTAAGTGAATATGCTGAGGAACACGAAAGTTAAATAATTTACCCAGGGTTGTGTAGGGAGTGAAATGTGAAAGTGGAGCGGTTACTTAGTTGTGTCAACTGTTGTTGAACAATCAAGTAGGAAGAGGGCAGAGCACAACCAGTGAACTTAGAAAGAATCTATTGGTTATCTTGAAAATGGGTAAATTTGTAGATCCTTTGGTGAAGAAACTCTGATTATAGTAAAATAAAGAAAGAATAGAGAGAGAAGCAAGGGAAGTAAATGCATAAGCTATCTTTTTGATAAGTCTTTTCTTTCTATTAAGTGTAGAAAGATGGTAGAAGGATTTGAAATTAGGCGTGTTTTTTGTCTCAGACAAAAGATATTAGTGAATTTGTATATGCCATTAGGAACTTCAGTATAGGGAGAAATTGAAGTTGGGAAGTGAGGGAGAAAGGAAGAGAAACACACACAGAGAGAGAGACAGAGAGACAACAGAGGGAAAGGGAGATGAGAAGAAATTTACATAAGTGAAGTTTCTGAGTACACAAAAGTAGGGAGTTTATTTGACTACAGATAGGGTCATTTACTCTTTTTATCGGAAAACGAGGTGAAGCAAAGTATCCTAGCATAGATGAAGGTCAGTCTAATAAGATGATGACATGGGTCTGTGTGTTTACAACTTATACTGTCTGAGGTCATATGTCAGAGCTGGGGGTGATGTGAATTGAAGGTACAGAATACATTTCTTGGGATGTAGAGGAAAGTTCATAGAAAAATGCAGGAGAATTTTTAGCTACTGTTGGGATACCATCTGAAATTTATGGTCATTATTTATTGTGTGACTATTAAGAAGACTTATTTTTTCCCAATGAGGTGAGTCTAAGGCTGGGACTTTTTGGAATTAATTGTATTAAAGTAAGAAAGGAAAAGGAGTTTGTAAAGGAAAGTGATTATAGTGACACATCATGGAATCATAGATTTTAATGTCTGTAAGGAGGAAATTGAACTATAAAGGGAATTCTGAGTAGTGAAAATGAGAGTCAAAAGGGGTGGGGTTACCAAAAAAGGTTGAAGAATTATGGCTGCATAAGTACTAGAATAAGTAAGCCAAATGAATAGGAGGTGGTGGCTGGACACTTGGATTCCTAAAATTGAGATTTTGGAGTTTAGATAGTCATTATTAATTTAGAGTTATATAAAGTATATAAATTATATAAAATATAATTTAGAGTTATATATAAACCATGAGAGTGGGAGGCTGAGGGAGTTGGGAAAAAATATTGCAGAAGTCGTCAAGTATGGAGAAACCAAGATATTAGGTATATAACAAACAAGGTAGTTATCACAAAGAATGATGTCAGGAACAGTGATAAAAAGAAAATCAATGAACCAGCCCAGAATTGTGTGTATGCTTGTATGTAAATATAAAACACGTTTAATCTTTCCTTCCAGGTTGTAAGATCCTTGAAGATAAGATCCAGGTCTGATTAATTTTGGCCTTGTCCAGTGTGCTAACTATATGGTATTTTTTGGTAATTTTATGTTTTGTAGAAATTTAATTCAATTTATTAAGTTTTCTTTTCTTTTTAAAATTTGTCTGCATTTTTTGTATGTGCACAGTAGGCGTATATATTAATGGAATACATGAGATATTCTGATGCAGGCATGCAATGCATAATAATTGCATCATGGAAAATAGGCTATCCGTCCCCTCAAGCATTTATTCTTTATGTTACAAGTAACTCAATTATACTCTTATATTTATTTTAAAATGTTCATGTAAATTATTTTGACTATAGTCACTCTGCTGTACTATAAAATACTAGATCTTATTCATCTTTCTAACTATATTTTTTGTACCCATTAGCTATCCCCACTTCCCCATCACCTCCTACTACCCTTCTTAACCTCTGGAAATCATTCCTCTACTCTCTATCTCCATGAGTTCAAGTGTTTTGATTTTTGCATCCCACAAATACGTGAGAATATGTGATGTCTCTCTTCTGTGCCTAGTTTATTTCACTGAATATAATTACTTCCAGTTCCATCCACGTTGCTGTAACTAACAGGATCTCATTCTTTTTTATGGCTAAATAGTACATTATTGTGTATAAGTACAACATTTTCTTTATTTATTCATCTGTTGATGGACACTTAGGTTGCTTTCATATCTTGGCTGTTGTGAACAGTGGTGCAACAAACATGAGAGTGATGATATCTCTTCAATATACCGATTTCTCTTCTTTGTGGTATACACCCAGCAGTGGAATTGCTGGATCATGTGGTAGTTCTATTTTCACTTTTTTGAGGAACCTCAAAACTGTTCTCCATAGTATCTGTACTAATTTACATTCCCACCAACAGTGTATGAGGGTCCCCTTTTCTCCACATCCTCACCAGCATTTGTTATTGTCTGTCTTTGGATAAAAGCCATTGTAACTGAGGTGAAATGATATATCATTACATTCCTCTGATGATAGATGATGATGAGATCCTTTTCATATGCCTGTTTGCCATTTGTATGTCTTCTTTGGAGACATTTCTTCAAATTTTCTGCCCATTATTTTACTGAATTATCAATTTTTTTCCTATAGAGTTGTTTGAGCTCCTTAAATATTCTGGTTATTAATCCCTTGACAGATGGGTAGTTTGCAAATATTTTCTCCCATCCTGTGAGTTGTCTCTTCACTTTGTTAACTGTTTCCATCACTGTGCAAAATATTTTTAAGTTGATATGATTCCATTAGTCCATTTTTGTTTCCATTGCCTGCACTTGTAGGATATTGCTCAGGGAATTTTCCCCCAGTGAATGTCCTGGAGAATTTCTCCAATGTTTTCTTGTAGTAATTTCAATAACCAATTTGGATTTTATTTTTGTATATGAGGAGGACAAGGGTATTATTTCATTATTCTGCATATGGATATCCAGTTTTCTGAGCATGGTTTAATGAAGAGAATGTTTTTTCCCCAATGTATGTTCTTGGTAAGTTTGTCAAAAATGAATTCACTGTAGGTGTGTGGATTTGTTTCTGGGTTCTCTATTCTGTTCCTTTCATCTATGTGTCTCTTTTTATGCCAGTACCATGCTGTTTTGGTTATTAAAGCTCTGTGGTATAATTTGAAGTCAGGTAATAGGATTCCTCCAGTTTCATTCTCTTTGCTCAGGATAGCATTGGTTATTCTGGGTCTTTCATGACTCCATATAAATTTTTGGATTTTTTTTCTATTTCTGTTAAGAATGTCATTTATATTTTGACAGAGATTGCATTGAATATTTAGATTGCTTCGGTAGTATAGACATTTTAACAATTTTGATTCTTTCAGTCTATGAACATGGAATATCTTTCCACTTTTTATTTATTCTTCAATTTCTTTTGTCAAAGTTTTATTGTTTTTAATGTAGAAATCATTCACTTCTTTGGTTAAGTGAATTCCTAGGTATTTCATTTCATTTGTGGCTATTGTAAATGGGATTACTTTCTCAATATCTTTTTCAGATTGTTCACTGTTGGCATATAAAAATGCTGCTGATTTTTATATGTTGATTTTGTATCTTATGACTTTACTGAATTTATTTATTATCACTTATATTTTTTTGGTGCAGTCTTCAGGTTTTTCCAAATGTAAGAGCATGTCTGCAAACAGGGATAATTTAATATCTTCCTTTCTAACTTTCATGCTCTTTATTTCTTTCTTTTCTCTGATTGCTCTAGCTAGGACTCAAAAAATATTGGCTATCAGTTGTGAAAGTGGACATTCTTGTCATGTTCCAAATCTTACAGGAAAAGCTTTCACTTTTTCCCTATTCAGTATGATGCTAGCTGTATGTATGTTATATATGGTGTTTATTTTGTTGAGGTATGTTCTTTCTAAATCCAGTTTTCTGAAGATTTTTATCACGAAGGGACGTTTAATTCTATCAAATGTTTTTTCACCATCAACTGAAATGATCATATGGTTTTTGTTCTTCATTTGGTGGACATGATGTATTATTCTGATTGATCTGCATATGTTGAGCCATCCTTGTGTCCCTGGGACAAATCTCACTCGGTCTTGATGAATGATCTTACTAACATATTGTTGAATTCAATTTGCTAGTATTTTGTTAAGGATTTTTTGCAACAATTTCATCAGAGACATAGACCTGTAGTTTTCTTTTCTTTTTTTTTTTTTTTTAATGTGTCTATGTCTGATTTTGTTATCAAGGTAATAGCAGCCTATCACAACATTTGGAATTATTCCATCCTCCTCTGTTTCTTGGGAATACTTTGAGTTAAACTGATATTATTGAAACCATTGATAAAATTCAACATAGAAGCTATCCGATCACAGGCTTTTCTTTGCTAGGAGACTTTTTTATTATAAATTTAGTCCCTCATTATTGGTCTGCTCATGTCTGGATTTCTTCATGATTCAATCTTAGTAGGTTGCATGTATCTAGAAATTTATCTATTTTCTCTAGAGTTTCCTATTTATTGGTGTGTAGTTGCTCATGTAATTTTTTTTCTGTTCACTAATGATTCTTTGAATTTCTGAGGTATCAGTTGTAATGTCCTGTTTTTCACCTCTGATTTTTTTATGTGGGCCTTCCCCTTTTTTCCTTCATTAGTCTGGCAAAAGTTGTTCATTTTTTATTGCTTCAAAAAATCAACTTTGTGTTTTGTTGATCTTTTGTATTGTTTTCTTCATTTCACATTCATTTATTTCTGCTCTAATATTTATTTTTTTTCCTTTTGCTAATTTTGGATTTAGTTTGCTCCTGCTTTTCCAGTTCCTTAAGATGCATCATTAGGTTATTTATTTGATGGTTTTCTTCTTTTTTTGATGTAGGCACTTAGAACTATCCATGTCTCTCTTAGTACTATTTCTCCTGTATCCCATAGGTTTTGGTATGCATGTTTACATTATCATTAGTTTCAAGACATTTTTCTACTTCCTAATTTCTTCATTGACTCACTGGTCATTCAGGAGCATGTTGTTTAATTTTCATGTGTTTGCATAGTTTCCAAAATTCCTTTTATTATTGATTTCTCATTTTATTTCATTATTATCAAAGAAGATTCTTGATATAAATTTCAGTTTTTTTAATGTTTTAAGACTTGTTTTGTAACCTAACTTGTGGTCTATCCTTAAAATGATCCATGTGCTTGAGAAGAAGTTTGTGTATTCTGCAGGCTTTGGATGAAATGTTATGTAAGTATCTGTGGTTGGTCTACAGTGAAGATTAAGTCTGATGTTTCTGCATTAATTTTCTGTCTTGGAGATCTTTCCAATGCTAAAAGTGAGGTGTGAAAGCCTCCAGCTACTATCATATTGAGATCTATCTCTCTCATTAGCTCTAATAATATTTGCTTTATGTATTGTGTGCTCCTGTATTGGGTGCATGTGTATTTACAATTGTTATATCCTCTTGCTGAACTGACCCCTTTATCATCATATAATGTTCTTCTTTGTCTCTTTTACACTTTTTGTCTTGAAATCTATTTAGTCTAAATATAGCTACTCCTGCTCTTTTTTTGGTTTCCATTGGCAGGTAATATCTTCTTCCATGCCTTTACTTTCAGTATATGTATATGTGTATCCTTTTTTTTTTTTTCTCTCTGAGATAGAGTCTCACTCTGTTGCCCAGACTAGAGTGCAGTGGCGCGGTATCGGCTCACTGCCAGCTCCACCTCCTGAGTTCACGTCATTCTCCTGCCTCAGCCTCCCTAGTAGCTGGGACTACAGGCGTCTGCCATCACACCCAGCTAATTTTTTGTATTTTTAGTAGAGATGGGGTTTCACCATGTTAGCCAGCATGGTCTCGATCTCCTGACCTTGTGATCTGCCTGCCTTGGCCTCCCAAAGTGCTGGGATTACAGGCATGGTATATGTGTATCTTTATAGGTGGAATGTGTTTCTTGCAGGCAACAGATCAATGGGCCTTGTTTTTTCATTCATTCAGCTACTCCATGTCTTTTGATTAGAGAGTTCCGTCCATTTATATTCAATGTTATTATTGATAAGCAGAGATTTACTCCTGCCATTTTGCAATTGTTTTTTTTCTGGTTGTTTTGTGGTCTTCTCTTTCTTCTTTCCTTCCTTCCTGCCTACCTCTTAGTGAAGGTGATTTTCTCTGGTGATATGCCTTAATTTCTTAATTTTTATTGTTTGTGTTTTCCTTCTATGCGTTTTAAACTGATAACAGGTTAACACTGATTCCATAAATAAACAGGAAAAAGAAAATCAATGAAAACCCTACACCTTAACTTTTTTTTTTTTTTTGAGTTTATTATACTCTATTCAACATGTGTAGTTGAGAAGATCAAGTGACAAGTGTTCAAACAGGAGGCAGGCACTATTCTCAACCTACACCACTTAGAAAGGTTCTATTTTATTATTATTATTATACTTTAAGTTCTAGGGTACATGTGCACAATGTGCAGGTTTGTTACATATGTATACATGTGCCATATTGGTGTGCTGCACCCATTAACTCGTCATTTACATTAGGTATATCTCCTAATGCTATCCCTCCCTGTCCCGCACCCCGCCACTCCATGACAGGCCCCAGTGTGTGATGTTCCCTATCCTGTGTCCAAGTGTTCTCATTGTTCAATTCCCACCTATGAGTGAGAACATGTGGTGTTTGATTTTCTGTCCTTGCGATAGTTTCCTGAGAGGGATGGTTTCCAGTTTCATCCATGTCCCTACAAAGGACATGAACTCATCCTTTTTTACGGCTGCATAGTATTCCATGGTGTATATGTGCCACATTTTCTTAATCCAGTCCATCATTGATGGACATTTGGGTTATTCCAAGTCTTTGCTATTGTGAATAGTGCTGCAATAAATATACATGTGCATGTGTCTTTACAGTAGCATGATTTATAATCTTTTATTTATATACCCAGTATTGGGATGGCTGGGTTAAATGGTATTTCTAATTCTAGATCCTTGAGGAATCATCAAACTATCTTCCACAATGGTTAAACTAATTTACAGTCCCACCAACAGCGTAAAAATGTTCCTATTTCTTCACATCCTCTCCAGCACCTATTTCCTGACTTTTTAATGATTGCCCTTCTAACTGGTGTGAGATGGTATCTCATTGTGGTTTTGATTTGCATTTCTCTGATGACCAGTGATGATGAACATATTTTTCATGTGTCTGTTGGCTGCATAAATGTCTTCTTTTGAGAAATGTCTGTTCATATCCTTTGCCCACTTTTTGATGGAGTTGTTTGATTTTTTCTTGTAAATTTGTTTAAGGTCTTTGTAGATTCTGGATATTAGCCCTTTGTCAGATGGGTAGATTGTAAAAATTTTCTCCCATTCTGTAAGTTGCCTGTTCACTCTGATGGTAGTTTCTTTTGCTGTGCAGCAGCTCTTTAATTAGATCCCATTTGTCAATTTTGGCTTTTGTTCCCATTGCTTTTGGTGTTTTAGTCATGAAGTCCTTGCCCATGCCTATGTCCTGAATGGTATTGCCTAGGTTTTTTTCTAGGGTTTTTATGGTTTTAGGTCTAACATTTAAGTCTTTAATCCATCTTGAATTAATTTTTGTACTTCATTCCCCCACTTTGAAAATTGTTGTTATCTTTATATCTTACAGTACTGTCTATGTCTTGAAAAGATGTTGTATCATCCAGGAGAACTTCCCCAACCTAGTAGGGCAGGCCAACATTCAAATCCAGAGTAGGCATACAAGATATGCTCCTCCCGAGAAGAGCAACTCCAAGATTACATAATTGCCAGATTCACCAAAAGTTGGGAAAAGAATCTTAAAGCCAGAGGTCCGGGTTACCCCACAAAGGGAGTATCATGGACTCTAACCTCACCGACGAAGAAACTCTCTCCAAGCGAAGAGTGAGGCCAATATTCAACATTCTTAAGAAAAGAATTTTAAGCCAGAATTTCCTCCAGCCAAACTAGTTCTTGAGTGAAGGAGAAATAAAATCCTTTACAGATAAGCAAATGTCTTAGAATTTTAATCACCACTAGGCCTGCATTACAAGAGACCTGGAAAGGAAGCACTCAGCATGGAAAGAACAGGTACCAGCCATTGCAAAAACAATACTGCCAAAGAAATGTAAACACCATCGAGGCTAGGAAGAAACTGCATCAACTAACGAGCAAGTTAATATCATAGTGGCAGGATCAAGTTCACACATAACAATCTTAACCTTAAATGTAAATGTTAAATGCTCCAATGAAAGAAAGACACAGACTGGCAAACTGCATAGAGTCAGACCAGTCTGCTGTTCAGGAGACCCATCTCACATGCAGAGACATACATAGAAACAAATAAAAAGATGGAGAAGATTTACCAAGCAAATGGAGAGAAAGAAGAAAAAAAAAGCAGGGAGTTCCCCAGATCTCATAGACTTTTACAAACCATCAAGATCCAAAAGGAACAAAGAAGGCCATTACCCTGTAATGGTCAAGGGATCAATTCATGGGAAGAGCCTTCTTGTCTACAAATGTATATGCACCCAATACAGGAGCACCCAGATTCATAAAGCAAGTCCCCAGAGACTGCAAAGAACTTAGACTCCCATACAGCCAATAGCCAATGGGAAAGCGTCAGCACTCCACTGTCAACATTAGACCTTGAATCAGCAGATGAAAGTTATAAGGATGTCAGGGTGAACTCATCTCTTGTACTTAGACCTAATAATAGATCTATAGAACTCTCACCCCAAATCAACAGAATATACATTCTTCTCAGCACCACATCGTACTTACTCCAAGAATTGACCATATAATTGGAAGTAAAAGCACTCCTCATAGATGAACAGAAATTATAACAAACTGTCTCTCTCAGACCCACAGTGCAATCAAACTAGAACTCAGGACTAAAGAAACTCAATCCTGCAAAACCCAGCTCAACTACATGGAAACTGAACAACCTGCTCTAGTAGCTACTGGGTACATATGAAATGAAGGCAGAAATAAAAGATGTTCTTTGCTTAAGAACCAATGAGAACAAAAGATACAACATACCAGTCTCTGGGACACATTTAAAGCAGTGTGCAGAGGGAAATTTATAGCATAAATGCCCACAAGAAAGCCTGAAAAGATCAAAATTGACCTCTAATAACATCATATTAAAAAGAACTAGAAGCAAGAGCAAGCATTCAAAATAGCAGAGAGGCAAGAAATAATAACTAAGATGGAGCAGAACTGAAGGAGATAGAGACACAAAAAATCTCAAAAAAATCAATGAATCAGGTTGGTTTTGAAAAGATCAACAGACTACTAGCAAGACTAATAAAGAAGAAGAAAAGAGAAAAGAATCAAATGTGACTGTAATTAAAAATTAAAGGGATATCACCACACCGACCTAGAAATACAAACTACAGAAATACTATAAACTACCTCTCGCCGATAAACTGGAAAACCTGAAGAAATGGATAATTTCCTGGACACTTACACTCTTCCAAAGGACTGGCAGGAAGAAGTTGAATCCCTGAATATGAATAGTGAAATACAGAATTGAGGCAATAATAATTAATAGCCTACCAACCAAGATCCAGGACCAGATGGATTTCACAGCCTGAATTCTACCAGAGGTATAAGGAGAGTTGGTACCGACATTCATTACCAAACTATTCCAATCAATAGAAAAAGGGAATCCTCCTAACTCATTTATGAGGCCAACATCATCTGATGCAGCCTGGCAGAACACAACAAAAAAAGGAATTTTAGACCAATATCCCTGATGAACATCGATGCAAAAAATCCTCCAATAAAATACTTGCTTAAGCAGTTCAACAACACATCAATATCCACCGTCAAATGGAGGAGAGGCTTCATCCCTGGGATGCAAGGCTGGATTCAACATCATGGAAATCAATAAACATAAATCCCCGTAAACAGAGACCGAAGACAAAAACCACGCTGATTATCTCAATAGATGAGAAAAGGCTTTGATAAATTCAACAGCCTTCATGCTAAGCGGCTCAATAAATTAGGGGTATTGATGGGCGTGCCTCCAAAATAATAAGAGCTATTTATGACAAACCCACATTATCATACTGAATGGGCAAAACTGGAAAAATTCCCTTTAGCTAGCTGGAGCAAGGGATGCCTCTCTCCCTCCTATTCAGCATAGTGTTGGAAGTTCTGGCTAGAACTATTAGGCAAAGAGAAAGAAATCAGAAATTCAGTTAGGAAAAGAAAGAAGTCAAATTGTCCATTTGCAGATGACATGATTGTATGTTAGAAACCCCATTGTCTCAGCCCCTCTCCTTAAGCTGATAAGCAACTTCAGCAAAGTCTCAGGATACAAAATTAATGTGCAAAAAATCACAAGCATTCTTATACACCAATAACAGACAAACAGAGAGCCAATCATGAATGGGCATTCACCAATTTAGCTAAAAGAGAATCAAATACCTAGGAATCCCAGCTTACAAGGGATATGGACCTCTTCAAGGAGAACTACAAACCACTGCTCACTGGTAGAGGACACAACAAATGGAAAGGTATACCATGCTCATGGATAGGAATCAATATAAGTGAAAATGGCCATACTGCCCAAGGTAATTTATCGTCAATACCATCCCCATCAAGCTGCCAATGAGTTTCTTCACAGAGATTTGAGAAAAGGCGCTTTAGGGAGTTATATGGAACAAAAAAGAGCCACATCTCCAAGACAATCCTAAGTCAAAAGAATATTTGGAAATCACCCTACTACAACCAAACTATACTACAGGCTACAGTAACCAAAACAGCATGGTGATGCCAAAACAGAGATATGAGCCAATGCCGACAGAACAGAGTCCTCAAATAATACCACACATCTACAGCCATCGATCTTTGACAAACAAAACAAGAAATGGGAAAAGGATTCCCTATTTATTAAGTAGTGCTGGGAAAATTATTTAGCCATCAGTAGAAAGCTGAAACGGATCCTTTCCTTACTCCTTATACGAAAATTAATTCAAGATAGTTAAGACTTAAATATTCAGACCCTAATACCATATACAAAATCTAGGAAAACCTAGGTAGCCATTCAGGACATAGGCATGGGCAAAAAGACTTCATGTCTAAAACACTGCAACAGCAGCAAAAAGCTAAAAATTGACTTGGTAGGATCTAATTAAACTAAAGGCAGCGAAAACGCTACCATCAGGTAGACAGGCAACCTACAGAGATGGGAGGAAAATTTTTTTGCAATCTACTCTCATCTGACAAAGAGACTGTCATCCAGAACCTACAAAGAACTCCAACAAATTTACAAGAGAAAAACAAACAACCCCACCACATCAAAAAGTGGGCAAAGAAGGATATGAACAGACATTTCTCAAAAGGACATTCATACGAAAATAACAGACATATGAAAAAAATGCTCACATCATCACAATGGCCATCAGAGAAATGCAAATCAAAACCACAATGAGATACCATCTCACCAGATAGAATGGCGATCATTCAAAAGTCCAAGGAAACAACAGATTGCTGGAGGATCTTGGAGAAATAGAACACTTTTACACACTGTTGGTGGGATTGTAAACTAGTTCAATACATTATATGGAAAACAGTATGGCTATCAGGATCTAAGTAGATGTACCATATGGGCTAACCATCCCATTACTGGGGATATATACCCAAAGTTATAAATTATGGCTATAAAGGCCATGCATTATGTTTTGTGCAGCACTATTCACAATAGCAAAGACTTGGAATTGGCAAATGTCCATCGACCCAGATTGGATTAAGAAAATGTGGCACATATACCATGGGAGAATACTGCAGCCATAAAGGATGAGTTTGCGTCCTTTGTAGGGACATGGATGCAGCTGGGAAATATCATTCCTTGTGAGCCATCACAAGAACAGAAAACCAAACACATTCTCTCCTCATAGGTGGGAGCTGAACAACGAGATCACTTGGACTCAGGAAGGGAACATCACACACGGGCCTATCATGGGAGAGGGGGGAGGGAGAGGTGCATTGGGAGTTATACCTGATGTAATGTGAGTTGATGGGTGCAGCAGCAGACTAGCATGCTGCAAGTATGCATATGTAACAAACCTGCATGTTATGCACATGTACCCTACAGCAAAATTATAATAATAATAAATAAATTTAAAAAAAAAAAGAAAATTGTTGTTATTTATCTTTATATCCACAGTACTGTCTATGTCTTGAAAAGATGTTGTAGTTATTATTTTTGATTGGTTTATTATTTAGTCTTTCTACTTACAAATATGTAGTTTATACACCACAATTACAGTGTTATAACGCCCTGTGTTTTTTCTGTGTCTTACTGTTACCAGTGAGTTTTGCACCTTTATATGATTTCTTATTGCCCATTAACATCCTTTTCTCTCAGATTGAAGAAATCTCTTTAGCATTTTTGGTTAGATCAGATGCATATGGTCTTGATGAAATTCTTCATCTTTTGTTTGTCTGGGAAGGTCTTTATTTCTCCTTCATGCTCGAAGGATATTTTCAAAGAATACACTATTCTAAGGTAAAAGGTCTTTTCCCCCGACTTTCAGCACTTTAAATATGTCATACCATTCTCCCCTGGCCTGTAATGTTATTTATTTGTTTATTGTTTTCTCTTTCTGCTTTTAGGATTTTTAATTTATCCTTGTCCTTTGGGAGTTTGATTATTAGATGCCTTAAGGTAGTCTTCTTTGGATTATATCTGTTTCATGTTCCACAACCTTTTTGTATTTGAATGTTGATATCTTTCTCTAGGTTTGGGAAGTTCTCTATTATTATCCCTTTGAATAAACTTGCTGTCTCCTAATAATAGAGAACTTTCTCTACTTACACTGCAAGGCAAATAACTGTTCAATTTGCCCTTTTGAGGCTATTTTCTTTATCTCATAGGTATGTTTCATTATTTTTTTATTCTTTTCTCTTTTGTCTCCTCTGACTGTATATTTTCAAATGGCTTGTCTTCAAGCTCACTAATTCTTTCCTCTGCTTGATCAGTTCTGCTATTATATTACTTTGATGCATCCTTTAGTATGTTAATTGCATTTTTAAACATTAGAATTTCTGCTTCTTTTTTATTATTTCAATCTCTTTATTATCTAATTCTGATTTTTTTCTCCATGTTATTTTGAATGTCTTTGAGTTTCCTCAAAACAGCTATTTTGAATTCTCTTTCTGAAAAAATCACATGCCTTTGTTTCTCCTGGATTGGTCCTTGGTCCTTATTTAATTTGTTTGGTGCAGTCACATTTTCCTGATTGATCTTGATGCTTGTAGTTATTTTTCAGTGTCTGGGCATTGAAAAGTTAGGTAATTATTGTATTCTTCACAGTCTTGGCTTGTTTGTGCCCATCCTTCTTGGGAAGACTTTCCAGGTTTTTTAAGGGACTTTGACTGGAAACACAATATTGGTTTTTTTTTGTTGTTTTTTTTTTCAGACTCTAGAGGTACCACCTTCGTGATCTTGGATAAGATCCAGAAGAATCCTCTGGATTACCAGGCAGAAACTCTTGTTCTTTTCCCTTACTTTCCACCAAACAAAGTCTCTCTTGTCTGTGCTGAGCCACCTGGAACTGGGTTTGTACTAATGCAGGCAACCCTGTGGCCTCTACCACTGTGACTGTGCTGGGTCAGACCTGAAGGCAGCAGAACACTGGGTCTCATCTATAGCTCACTGTAAACACTAGCTGGCTACCTCCTATCATCACTGAAGGCCCTAGTGCTCTACAATCAGCAGGTGCTGAAACTAGACAGGTTTGTGTCCTTCCCTTTAGGACAGGAAATTCCCACAGGCCACAGATGGGTCCAGAGATGTCAGGGAGCTGGGAATCAGTGTCAAAAATCCTAGAAATGTGCCTGATATTGTATTCTACTGCAGTCAATAGGCACTCAGACTACAAGACAAAGTCCTTCATACTCTTCTCTAACCTTTCCATAGGCAGAAGAGCCTCTCCCTGTGCCCACCACCACCACCCATGGTGGAGTTTCTGCCAGTCCACAACCAAGATTCACTTAAAGCCAAAAGGCTCTTCAGTCAGCTTATCCTGAATGCTGCCAGGACTGGTACTCACCCTTCAGGGAAGTAGGCTCTGCTCTGGCCCAGGGAAAGTTACAAAATGGTTTCCAAGAGACTAGGCCTGGACTTAGGAATCCCAAGAGCCTGCTTCTTGCCCTACCCCACTGTGGCTGAACTGTTACCTGAGGTACCCTTTACATTTCCTTCCACTTTTGTCAAACAGAAGGAGTCTTTCACCATAGACACAACAGCAGGGAATGTGCTGGGTCACACCTAAGTTGGCATGTCTCAGAGCCCAAGGCCCATGGCATCCTATCTGGGCATCACTTCTGGTTAATCAGGGCCAAAGGGCTTTTTAGTCAACAGGTGATAAATCCTGCAAGGACTGGGTCCGTGAAGGCACCAGGTTTCCTTTTTGCCCTTGGTATATCTAGAAATGTCATCCAGAAGCTAGGGCCTAGCATGGGGGCTTCACAACTCTGCCTGGTGCCTTATCCTGCTGAGGCTGAGCTGGTATACAAGATGCCAAAAATGGACTACCAAAAAATACCATTTAAACATTTAGTGAATTGCATTTATCGAAAATCAAGCTTGCAATAGCAAAGACATCAAAATTTAATCCAATAAAAACACAGGAGAAATTGTATCAATTAAATGACATCGACTCAAAAGTGCATGAAATTTAATTTTGAAATTTTACTATTTCTCCTTGTAGCATATTGGCATAAGAGAAGAATCTTTTTAATACAGTTTCTATATTCAACTGGATAAATGCATACTCATAATTTTTCAGCATTTAAATTTGAAAAAAGTTAAAAGGGACATAAATAGAACCAACTAATTTAACCATGTTTTGTTGAAAATATTTGTTGAATAATTAAAAACAGTATCTGTTGAAATGTTTAGACTAAAATATTTAAAAATTTCAATTTAAAAACCTTTGAGACCGGGCATAGTGGCTCACGCCTGTAATCCCAGCACTTTGGGAAGCTGAGGTGGGGGGATCACGAGGTCAGGAGATCGAGACCATCCTGGCTAACACGGTGAAACCCCATCTCTACTAAAAAATACAAAAAATTAGCCGGGCATGGTGGCGGGCGCCTGTAGTCCCAGCTTCTTGGGAGGCTGAGGCAGGAAAATGGTGTAAACCCGGGAACCAGAGCTTGCAGTGAGCCGAGATTGTGCCACAGCACTCCAGCCTGGGCGACAGAGCAAGACGCTGTCTCCAAAAAAACCCCAAAACAACAACAACAACAAAAACCTTTGAAATGAGTATATTCTCTATTTAATAAGAATTTGCTCAGAACTTTCCAGGTAACTTAGAACCTGCAGAGAAAATATTTTTTCTTTCTTTTGGAGAAATGAAATATGGTAGACATAGGTAGTCTTTAAGAACTCTGCATATTTCATGGGTTTCTCACACACAATTAGACAAGAGAGACCTTGGCACAAATTAGAACTATCAAGTGGAGGACAATCAAACTCATTTGAGCTTATTTTAATGGAATTGCAAAAAACATATATTTTTGCATTTTATAATTAGAAAAGAATATTTTTATTTTTATTTTTATTTTTGAGCAGGTCTATTCACCCGGGCTGGAGTGCAGTGGCCAGATCTCAGCTCACTGCAGCTTTCACCTCCCGGGTTCCCGCCATTCTCCTGCCTCCAGCCTCCCGAGTAGCTGCTGGGACCTGACCGCCGCCGCTAAGCCGACTTCAGTTTTTGTATTTTTAGTAGAGCAGGGGTTTCTGCGTGTTACGCCAGGATGGTCTCGATCTCTGACCTCTCGTGATCCACCGTCTACGGCCTCCCAAAGTGCACAAGGGAATTAGGCTTAGGCTCCAGCAGCCAAGCCTTAAAGTCTTTTTAAATAAACAGAAAAATGCACCAAAATGCAAGGACCACAAATAGCCAAATCAATCATGAAAAAGGAGGACAAAGTTGTGGGCATCACACTTTCAGATTTCAAAATATATTACGAAGCTTAGCTATCAAAACAGTTGTGTTGCTGGCATACAGATAGTCATGTTGACCAATGAGACAGAATAGGGAGCCCAGAAATAAATTCACACATATATAATCAATTGATATTCAATAAGGATGCCAAGAATGGATAATGTGCAAGGATAATCTTTTCAACAAATAGTGCTGGGAAAATTTGATATTCACATGTAAAAGAACAAAATTGGACACTTTTTTTTTCTTTGAGATGAACTTTTGCTCTTGTTGCCCAGGTTGGAGTGCAATGGCAAGATCTCAGCTCACTGCAACCTCCGCCTCCTGGGCTCAATTCTCCTGCCTCAGCCTCCCAAATAGCTGGAATTATAGGCATGTGCCACCATGCCTGGCTAATTTTGTATTTTTAGTAGAGACAGTGTTTCTCCATGTTGGTCAGACTGGTCTCGAACTCCCAACCTCAGGTGATCTGCCTGCCTCAGCCTCCCAAAGTGCTGGGATTATGGGCGTGAGCCACCGTACCTGGCCTGGACTCTTATTTTATACCAAACATAAAGATCAAATCCAAATCAATTAAAATCTAAATATAAAACCTGAAACTGTGTATGATTCTTGAGGATAATCATAGGCAGAACAAATTAAACACATTACAGAATTATATCCTTATAAGATTGATATAGAAATTGTATATGCAGGAAATTAGGACAGTTTCTTATGCCTACAGAATGGGAGAAAATATATGCAAACTGTTCATCTGACAGAGGATTAATATTCACATATACAAGGAATTGAAACTTTTCAACAGCAAAAAAATCAATTATAAAATGGACAAATAATATAAACAGATGTTTATCAAAATAAGACATTTAAATAGTCAAAAAATACATTTTTAAAAATGCTCAACATCACGAATCATCAAGGAAATGCAAATTAAAACCACAGGGAGCTATCATTTCTCTTCAGTTAGGATAAAGATGATCAGAAAGATAAAATATAACACATGATGGTGAGAATGTGGAGAAAACAGAGCTCTTACACACTGTTGGTGGGAATGTAAAATAGTATAACCACTATGGAGAACACTATTGTGGTTTCTTAGCAAACTACACTTAGAACTACCATATGATCCAGCAATTCTGGGCTTTTTTCCAAAGGAAAGAGGACCTGTAAATCAAACACATCGGTACCCATATGTTTATGGCAGCACCATTCACGATAGCCAAGATATGTAATCAACCTAG
Organism: Papio anubis; assembly: GCF_008728515.1. Lineage (NCBI taxonomy): Eukaryota > Metazoa > Chordata > Mammalia > Primates > Cercopithecidae > Papio > Papio anubis. The sequence goes on from NC_044981.1 coordinate 69,252,760, forward strand.
TTGTCCAACCACAGATGAATGGAAAAGGAAAACGTGGTATATGTACACCATGGAATACTATTCAGCCATAAAAAGGAATGAAATTCTGTCATTTGCAGCAACGTGGTTGGAACTGGAAGACATTATGTTAAGTGAAATAGGCTAAGAACAGAAAGTTAAACACCACATGTTCTCACTCAGATGTGGAAGCTGAAAAACTTTTCTCTTGTAGAAGTATGACACAGAGGATATTAGAGGCTGGGAAGGATGGGAGAGGGGGGATAGGGAAAGGTTTTTTAAAGGCTACAAAATAACAGCTAGATAAGAGGAATAAGTTCTACTGTTTTATACTACTAGGTATAAATGTAGGATGACTACAGTTAACAATAATACATAGTTTCAAACAGCTAGAAGGAAGGAAGGTAGTGAATGTTCTCAACACATTCACTATCTTCCTTCCTTCTAGCTGTTTGAAACTGTTATTGCTAAAGAAAAGTGTTGGAGGTGATGGATATGCTAATTATACTGATCTGATCACTATATAGTATATGTATCAAAACATTACTATGTATTCCATATGTATGTGCAAGTATCATATGTCAATCTAAAAATTAAAAAAACTTTTCAAAAGAGAAATTAAAAAATCATCAAATGAAACACTGATTAAAATTCTAAATATGAACCAATAATATTTTATGTTATCTCTAAAATTAAGCAATACAAAGAATGCTTATATCACCTTCATAAATATTACTTTCAAACATTTTTTTGAATAGAGTTTTTGATGAGAACTATTTTATATGTTCACCAGTATAACAAAAGTAATTTGTTAGTAAAGTAACATAGATCTCAAAAGCTTATATATTTTTTATTATTATAGCATCACATTTCACTCCAAAGATACCCAGGTTTTATGATAAATTATGTGATTGTCAGATTCACCATTGTTTCTTTAGGGATTACTCTATGACTCCTTTTTGTTTACAATAAACTCTTGAACTAGGTTCTCAAATTCAACTATTGAACTAAATTCAACTAAATGAATGCCTAACGTAGATGTTTTGTGCTGGAGCCTCAGCAAATTTTAGAAATGAGAGAAATATTAAAGATTACATAATTCAAGCTTCATATTTTGTGGTTGAGAATGTTCAACCCAAGTGCGCACAACTTATGTAGCTGGGGTGGACCTGGAATCCCAACCTCCTAAGAATCACGCTAGTGTTCTTTCTAGCACACAGTGCTTCAGGTACAAGCCTTCTACTAAGGTAGTCCTACAAAGTTATGGTCCAACTAATGTGGATTATATTTTGCTATTGGGTTCTTTGATGGCTTTAATTTACAAATTTACAAGTCAAAATTACATTTTTCTACCAACCTTTTTCTTCTTTAGATTTTTTCCACGTGTTGTCCTGATAAAAAACAATCGAATATAATTTTCAGGATTTATTTTTATTTATTTTGGTTTAGATCACTGTGAATGTTTTTTCTAACTTAAAAATTCTATGAAAATAACAATTTGAGGTCTTAGTATTCAATTTGTGGTTTAAATGCTGACATTAGGGAATGAACAGCTCTCATTTATCTCAAGACTACTATTATGATGCAATTTCCTTTTTACAAAACATAAAAAACTCAAGCTTTTATTGATTTATAGAGGATGAACTCATGCTTGTATTTCAAGAGGAAAAATAACCACTAATTTAAAAAGCAAATTGTCTTCAGTTGTATTATCTTCCAATGTGTCTGGGTAGGGATTCAAAAATAAGCTCCTATTTTCTGCTGGAAAATCTACTTGAGATATTTTTCAATTTCTCTCCCAAGTTATGAAGGAAAAAAAATCTAAACTCTAGAATCCTTTGTGCATTTGTTGATGGGAACTGATACTTTCTGGCTATCCTTTCACTGAGCATTTGAAACTTTTTACTTTGATTAAAAAGAGCAAAATACCAGTTTCCAAGAAAAGATAAAAGCTTTCCTTCAGAATATGTGTTTACAGCAATCATTATTACTCTTAGAAAATTATCCAAAGAAGGTGTCAAAACAAAGAGATTTTCCCACCTCTATACATAAAAAAAATTGGATACAATAGCAAAAAATCAGATATGCAAATCTGTGTATATGTATATACAGTCAATCAACATTATTCCCAGATTCTGTATTTGCTAATTCACTCACTAAAATGTATTTTAACTGCAAAATCGATACTACGGGCACTTTTGCAGTCATTCACAGATATTCATAGAGTGACAAAAAAAAAAAAGTGTGTCTCTGAAACACGCATATTCCCACAAATGTGATATTTTACCACACATATGTATACACACATACACACATATACACAAATATATATTAAATAAAGTGACTAAACAGAAAAACTCATAAAACAAGGTTTCATATTATGGATTAGTTGATAAAAATATCACAAGGATAGGCTTATGGGAACCTAACACTGTATTTCCCCTAGGAGCAATAGTTCAGTGTTTATTAATTTAGTGTATATGCCAATTTTGTAAAGCATAACTGTCAAAAGTAACAATTGACTGTATACATATATACAAATATATACATATATGAACACATGTATAAAACAAAACCTACAATTTGGAAGAGGAGATTTAGAAAACATTTATGATGTATTTCTTGTTTCACTATATTCTCAAACTTTAGTGTTCCATTTAGAACTGATAGCTAGAAATAGGGTGAGAAATTGAAATACAGTCATTTTCTTCCTTTCATCCTTTCACCTCTAGTTTCTTGAGAATCCTAGCAAATAACTCTCCAGAAATACAGTTCCCAAGATCTGAGCCCCATCTGTTAAAGCTGAAAGAGGTCAGAGGCTGGCCCACATGGACACCCTTCACACTTATCAGGCTACAGGACAGATCCTCCAAAAACCAAGAGCCTCATACAGCGTCATCATAGACATGAACATGCAAAATCCTCTTTGTTTCCAAAAAGAGAATATAGCCTTAGCACAGTTTGCTTTTGAATAGAAAAGTATTATTCCCAAACTTCAAATTAGAAGATGTCAGCTCCAAGTCAATACCAAAGGAAAAAAAAAAAAGTTTTGCTAAGGGCAGAGTGTTTTCTTAATTGTGAAGGGAAAGAAATTGCCAAATTATTTGTAGATATTATATCAGAGTCCGTCTGGTTAAAGTAAAATCAAATGAAAATACTGAATTTATATTTTCCAAACAGTTAAAATAATCCTACATATTTTGTGCAACAGGTTTGTAAAAAACATGTTTTAATTCACATTCAGGTTTAGGGTGTTTTAAAAATATCCATATTATGGCTCTGGATGTGTGAGAGAGGCTGGTCACCGATACACTATTCAATGAAAATATGTCTGTCTTGACCTGTCTGTCTTTATGGTACCACTCTGCCTGGCAAAGGTGAACCATCTACAACACAGTCTCACTGGGTCAACAAAACAATCGTTGAAGCATAAGCTCATATTGACTGTGAGGACACTGAACCTATTACATTTCCTGCATATCTTTAATGCACTATAGTATGTATATTTCTACCCTGATGTTGGTATATTCTAACATAAAAATTCCAGAACGTAGAAGCTGTTTAACTTTAAAAAAATACAAATGTAAATGCATGCCAGCTGACAAATGTCAGTTTTCTACAAAAAGAATAATTAATTACAAGTACCACAACATCCTACTCTTCTGCATGAATTCCCACTATACTGGGAATAAAGTCCATAGAATCTTTCATGGCCCCCCAGGCCCTATCTAACCTGCCTCCAATTACCTCTCCAGCCACATCTCCTGCCTCTCTCCTCCTCCCACTATACTTTAGCCATGTTGTCCTTTATATTCCTTGAATAGCCAACTTTGTTTCTGCTGTACTCTTTGCACTTTCTCTTCACTCTCCTTGTAATGTTAGTTGCATGTCCTCACATTGCTTAAACACTCTTGTCTTTCAGCTCTCAATTCAAGACTCAATTCCTTATTGACTATTCCTTCCAAATTAAATCCAGTATCCTGAAACCCTCTATTACAACACTTCTTTTTACATTCTTCATAGCCTTAACTCTATCTAAAAATCACCTACCACGTATTGGTTCATATATATTTTGTCTATTTATCACCCTGGAATATGAATTGAAGTCTTATTTATTTATTCTCCACTATTACCCAAACACTATTTCTCTATAAAACTGCCTGGAACACAGCAGAGTTCATTATATTTGCTGGGGGAAAAAAAAAACAAGTAATTCATAGCATTTATATGCAAAGTATGGACTCTCAGAGGACATTAAATATAATCACATCTGGATGGTATGATAAATTGCTATTGAAAATCTTCAAAATTATTTCCTCTATGTGGATGCTTTGTCCACACAATGTACAAAAGAGATTTATTTTTTGTTATTGTTTTTGGAGTTTTATTTCCGTTAAATTGCCAGTACAAGTCAAACTTCCACAAAGCTTTGCAAGAACTTCCCAGGCCCAAAAAGGCAGCTAAGTTATGGAATACATTGTTAACTACTGAACCACTAAAACAGGTTAAATTAAAAGTCATGGCAAAATTCCCAACTCCCACGGTCAAAGGATCAAAAAGAATTGGAAGTATGGTAGTAAGAGATCAGATAAGGACAAGCAGTGTCATATTTTATCTCCTCTTAAATATGTGTCCCATGTTGTAATCTCTGACCTGAAATCCACCCTATGTTTGAATATATCTAAGAAACATCCCGTCTAAGATAACATAAAGTCATTTAGGTTTTGGCATGTCTACACTCAGATTTATCCTTCTCCACAAAACGATTCACGCCTTCAGAGACCAGAAAATGTACAGTGGTGTTTCATGTTTTCTTCTCTTCATGCCACATGCTCTCATATACCAAATTTCACCCACCATGCCTCCTTGAAATGTCTTTTGGCTCTAGGCCTTATCTCAGACTAGATTCTTGGAGCCACCAGCTGGCTTAGATCCACATCATCTCGCGTCAAGACCATGTTCTCATCCTCTCCTGAGATGAGCTGATCTCCCCAAAGCCTGACTCTAAACCCTAACTGAGATTTGGAAAGTGGCCTTACCTACTGAACTGTATCATCACCTTTATTCTCAGAATTGTTTATCTGTATAAACAGCTTAGAGAAGCAAGCAAAAAGAAAGAATGGTCTAGGAGACTTGTTTTGGTGCTGCACATGTATAACATTTTAATTAAAATTGAGGGAATTGCAGAAATCCATTATCCAAATTAAAGAGTAAGATGAAGGGCTGATGAACATTACTGGGAATATGAGGGGTAGAGATCACCCAACTCACTCCTTGCTCTCACTGATACTTAGGGCCCATTTTGCTTTGTTTCTATACATATTGGTCATAGTTTTTTATTTGTACAATATATAGCATGGTATGTGTAGAGCATGAGGGGCTTTAGATTACAAGATTAAGATAAAAACCATGGCTCCTAACTAAATTCCAAGTACTTGTTATAATACATTGTCTTATTCAAATTTAAACACAAGGACCTATGATGACATGTATCTCATTATTTTTCCCAAAATAAAACTAATGTGGCTACCAAATAACCTAGAGTATGACTAAATTATAATTTAAAAAATTGTTTTTAATTAATAGCTATTGCCCAATAAAATTTCATAATAGAAACAATATTTTCAAATGTACTCAATAAAATAGTTATTTTGTTTGTTGAGGAATCTTGATATTTTAAGGAAACATCACAAATTCAAACTTATTGTTAATTCCTCAACGACAAAAATTTGAACCTCCATGAAAGCATACATTTTAAAGGAAAGTACAAGAGGTTGTTAACAGTTGTGATCAAACCATTCTTAACAGTGGTCCCTCTAATACACTAGCTCAGCTGGCAAGAGTAGAGCCGACCAGTCTGACATTTAAGCTCACCACATGTGGGATAGTTAGTTCCAGTTTGCTTCATGACCACAAATTATATACCTCACTCTTGTCTACCAATTAAAGTGTATGACTTTGGTTGTGAGAATGGCCAAATAAAAGAATGTGGCTGTCCTGTGACAACATCTGTACTGGGAAAAACCACCTTAAACTCTCTTCCTTGTTGATGATTAATCAATAGTGCCATTGATATATAAAGACAGCATTTTACCGCAGTATACTAAATGAGTATCCAATTGTTTGATGTTAATTTTATAAAGAGAAGACATGAACACATTTTTGAGAGCCCATGAAAATATACATACTAAAATTTAATTTTACTGCTTTCCTAATACATCTCCTTCTTCTTTTCAGTGACAATTTCAGATTGATTTCTGTCTATGAGACTAAACAGAGAAATAGAACAGTCATGTGCATTTGCAAGATGCTGTCTCTTGAGAGTAGTCCCTCAGGATCATGTTGCATCAGAGATTATGTTGCATCAGCAAAGCAGAAGTGATGTGCAAAGATTTTATATAATAACTATCAAAACCTTAGATAATGAAGAAACAGTGGCAAGATATACTTTCTATCTGTATAACTAGGTAACATCCCTCCATATTTTAATCTCCTCTGGCACACTGAAAGAAAAAGAGAAAGGTAACAAGGATGGAATTGGTGGTCTCTACATAGATATTCCACTATATCATCTAATCATCTCTTGGTGATTTTTAATTTTATTATTCTTTAATTTACCTACCTGTGAAAAATCCCTGTATTTCACTACTATTGCCATGAGGATGTTATAAGTTAGCTTCCGGTAATTATGAGTCTTGCCTATCTGGTGGCACTTAGGATATTCTTTCCTGGAATATTAAGCTTACCCCACTTCATGCTTTCTGCTTGTCGCTATTTCATAAACTTCTTAAAAATACCATAGTTTGTAGACTTACTATAGATTTTTAAAAGCACAACCAATAACCACAAGGTTGCTACGTGTTTTTTTTGTGTCCAAATAAACTTCTGTGTAAACATACAAATAAATACTGTATTTAATATAAAGGACAGGTATGAGAAAGAATATTGTATGCAAAGAAAGACTACTAGTCCAGTATTCTCAAAGATCCTTTCTCAGAAAGGACCTGGATGAGATGATTCAGTGTTAACAGTCATGCCTGTAATACTAAGGGCTGAATTTCATGACAGAATCATGGACTTTGACTGCTCTCTACTGGATAGAAAATATATGAGGTCTTCTCAAATGGGTAAGCATTTCTGAAGAGATTGTTTTTATCTTCTTTCTCTTCTCATATTAAGGTAGCTAAAGATTCCATTGCCTTGTTGTACTTCTTTATATGTAAGATAACTATAAGTTATTTTCCACATTCCAAACTTCTGAATATTTTAAGATGATAGATACACAATGATATATTTATTCGTAGCTTTACTTTTAAATGTGTTTTCTCCCAAATTTATTTCCAAGTCAGTTCCAACAAATGGCATTTATATTATAATTTCTTTCAACATATATAGCAATCAGTGTTCAACCAACAATGCTCTTATGTTATTACTGAAAAGAAGCCCTCCATCTCACACACACACACATACACACACACACACACACACACACAGTCATGAGATACTAACAATGCTTTGATGATCATTTTTGGTTTTAAAACTAAACAAAACAATCACAATTTATGTTTGATACTAAAAAGCTAGAGATTAGAGTTTCATCAATGAAATATGATGCCTCCGGGACACTGCCATCATAAAAACAGGAAAGGTCACGCTGCCTTCCTGAGGAAGGCGACTGTTCATTCCAAGCACTGATGTCATAACTGCACTTCTGTAGGGAGATATTGAGTAGGAAATAGTTTTTATTCTCTCATCTGTCAGTGTTCTCTGTGCCATTATATGAATAAAAAGTAAAGGCAACTCTGATATAAAGAAAATTCAGTTATGTAAAAAACATAATGAAAACATAATACAAAATGAAAATTAATACTTAGAGCTTTCCTGAAAATAATACATAAAATAAGCCTTCTTCAGACATTTCCAAGATATACTTCCTAACTTCTTCTAATATTCAGGATAAAAAAGTATATATAAAATATTATCTGAATTAAAAGAAGAGTCTTCAAACTGAGATATATGTATTTCTGGGTTACCTGAGACTTTCTAAGGAATTCCCACGAAAGGATGATATTAAGGAAGTTTATTTCTAGTACCTCAACCTTTGTATATTCATTTTTCCTACATATTTATCTGTCTGAGACTTCAGGAGTCTCCTTTTATAATGAACTTTTCTCTATTGTTTTCAACAGCCAGATTGGAAAAACCTCATAATTCACATGGCAACAATATAAAGGTTTTGGCCCTAATCATTGGGAATTAGCATGATAATAAATGCTGACATAAGGTGCTGCTGAAGATTGCCTTTCCTCAAAAAAACTGCGGTCAAGGGCTCCAGTTGGTACCAATTCAAGCTGAGAACTCAGGATACACCCTCCCGCCTCACACCTACCTCTGAGCAACACTGTGGAGAGCCAGCGGTGTTTTGTTAATATCTATCTATCTATCTATCTATCTATCTATCTATCTATCTATCTATCTCTATATATATATTTATATAGATATATTTATATATTTATATTCTTAGCTTTATTTTAAAATGTACTTCTCCCAAATTTATTACCAAGTCACTTCTAGCAAATGGAATACATGTGAGATACCATATGTGCATATACGCACATATATACAAGTATACACAGACACATATATACCGGGTGTGTGTACACGTATTGAAAGTATATATTTAGAATAAATAATTGGAAATAGAGCGTTTAATTTTACTTTTAGTAGATGTTGTCAAATTTGCATTTTGTAGATGCTGTACCACTTTATATTCTCAACAAAACCAAAGAAATATGTGGAAGATGTTTCTCCCACCTTGTGTTATTGAAGGTGGAAGAAACATCCTTTTATAAACCAATAAGTGAAAAATGCAATGCTATCATTAATTTTCATTTCTTCAAATTATAAAATGAAGCATATTTTCATGCATTTAAGAGACAGACCAGGTGTGGTGGCTTATGCCTATAATCCCAGCACTTTGGGAGGCCGAGGCAGGAGGATTGCTTGAGTCCAGGAGTTCAAGACTAGCCTGGGCAACATGGCAAACTCTGTCTCTACAAAAAAATACAAAAAAAATTAGCCAGGCCTGGTGGTGCATGCCTGTAGTTCCAGCTACTTAGGAGGCTGAAGTGAGAAGATTACTTAAGCCGGGAGCCCGAGGCTGCAGTGGGCTAAGATTGTGCTACTGTATTCCAGCCTGAGGAACAGAGCAAAACCCTATCTCTAAATAAATAAATAAATAAAATTTAAAACTATATTAAAGAGAGCCAATTCTTTCATGAATATTTACATTATTTTTCTTATTTTTTTCTACTAAGTTCTATTTTATTCCAAAAATCTGTCTGTCTCCTCATATACTGTGTTAATTTGTATAGCTTTATACTGTATTTTATTTCCTTGTAGGGCCAATCTCTCTTCCCTTTTAGAATTTCCTTCAATATTTTTGCATGTTATTTTCATATATTAATTTTATAATTTGCCTCATGGGTTAAAAAAGATTCCGTTGGTGTTTAATTCAGTTGGGAAAACTTTGGACTTAAAGTAACAAAAAAGTATTTGGGGTGCTTAAATAAAAAGTTGCCTACTTTTCTCTATGTCTCAAAGTACCTAGCAGCTGGCTTTGGTTCAACAGTTCTGAGATGTTAGGCCAAGGTCTCTGTGAGTGTTTTGGCTTGTTTCTCACACATACAAAATGATGCTACCTCACAGCTATCTTATCCAACTTCCACTTAAATATCATTAGCAGAAAAGTATCAGATGGCCATATCCAACTTCCAGAAAGGGCAGAAAAGAGATATTTAGCTTTCCCAGCCTCTATAATGAAATAGAAGGCAGTTGAGAATGGAGTTGGGTTGATACCAATGTCCATTTCAGTGTGAAAAAGAGAATCTTATTCAATGTGTAAGTTTTAGAGAGAAATGACATATACATGACATTGAGATATTTATGTCCAACTACCAGATATGACTTCTATTTATTCAGCTCCAATTTTATATCCCTGAGAAAAATTTTCAAATAGGTTTTGTATATTTCTTGTTAAGTCTGTTCCAGAAGTATTTGTTATTATTATAAATAGAAGGTTTTGTTGTATTTTGTAACTGATTGATGTTTGTAAACAGAAAATCTGTTAATTTTTCATATATTATTTTTCCAGAGCAATTTAATAAATTATCTTATTTGTTCAGTCTTTCAATGGATTATCCTAGGTTTTCTATGGATATAATCACATAATTTGCAATTAAGCTAGTTTTACCTCCTTTATAATTGTTAAGCTTTTTTCCTTGCAAATTATATTGGATAGTAACTCCCTAACATTATTAAATAATAGATGCTGTATTAGTGAAAGTACAGGCTAAGCTACTATAAAAGAAAGTTACAAAAATACAGTGATTTAAGTAAGATAGAAATTTATTTCTCAACCTGTAGAAGTCCAAAGTGAGTGACCTAGGACTGGGTGATTCTCAATGTATGGCTTCTATCTCTTTTTTCCAAAGGGGCTCCTGCATTTGTCAACATTTCCCAACTAACAGCAAGAGAGAGAAAAGAATGCCCCTGAACAAGAACCTTTATCTTCTTCAAGGAGATTTTCTGGAGACTGCACACATGACTCCATGTACAACTCATTGTTCAAAACTTAAGTCACATGGCCACAGCCACACTTAGCAGTGAAGCTGGAAAATACAGACTAGCTCAGCAACCATCTATTACTAAATGGGAAAAAAAGTCAACAGATACAATACAGTTAACATAAAGAACACCAATGCCTTCTTCCTTACTTTAATGAGAATGCTTCTAGACTTTCCCATTAGGTTTTGTGGTGGCTACTGTGTTAATAAAGTATTAATTTATTCATATTTTATCAAAGGTTATTTGTATTAGAAATTAATGTTGAAGTTTATCAAATTTTTCCACACATATGGAGATTGTCATATATTTTTTCATCCAGCAATATACTGAAATATATTACATAAAATATATTTTCTAACGGTTTCTAATATTGAAACTATGCTTGTGTTCCTGATATGACTCTCTGCAGATATCCTTCTTGAAAGGGTCAAAAATTTAAAATAATTAAAATCATATTCTTTAGAAAGATAAATGAAGGTCAAGTAGTCCTGATTGTTTAGGAGACAGGTTTAGAAGATCCTTTGGGGCTTAAATTAAGCAGGGGACAAAATCTCAGATGTTTTCGGAGACTAGATGGGTAATGAATATAGATAAAACATAGTGATGTTATCTGGGCGGGGTTAGTGTGACTGGACAAGCCAGGGGAAACAGGCACCTGCTACTCAGTTACAGCCTTGAGGGGATGTTCAATGCTTTTGATGCAATCTATTGTTAATTTTTTCAAGCAATCAAAACCTCATATTTTTACACAAAATCTCTCAATTTAGGTCAGGCGTGGTGGCTTATGCCTCTAATCCCAGCACTTTGGGAGGCCAAGGCCAGTGGATCACGAGATCAGGAGTTCAAGACCAGCCTGTCCAAGATGGTGAAACCCCCATCTCTACTAAAAATACAAAAATTAGTCGGGTGTGGTGGCACACACCTGTAATCACAGCTACTCAGAAGGCTGAGGCAGGAGAATCACTTGAACCTGAGAAGCAGAGGTTGCAGTGAGCTGAGATGGTGCCACTGCATTCCAGCCTGGGTGACAGAGCAAGACTCCATCTCAAACAAAACAAAACAAAACAACCACTCAATTTATAAACACTGACAGCAAATTTACACACACACACATACACACACGAACACCAGTACACAGGCCAAAGAAAACACAGCTACAGAATGGATTAGCCTGCCATTGGTTACCTCTAGTTTAAAAGATGTTTACCAGATCTGTAAGGAACTCAAACAAATCAGCAAGAAAAAGACAAATAATCCCATCAAAAGGTGGTCAAATGACACAAATAGACATTTCTCAAAAGAAGATATAAAAATGGCCAAGAAACACATGAAAAAATACTAAACATCACTAATTATCAAGGAAATACAAATGAAAACCACTCCTACAAGAATAGCCATTATTAAAAAGTCAAAAAAGCAACAGATACTGGTGTGGGTGTGGTGAAAGGGGAGAGCTTATTCACTGCTGGTGGGAATATAAATTAGGACAACCTCTCTGGAAAACAGTATGGAGATTCCTTAAAGAACTAAAAGTAGATCTGCCATTAGATCCAGTAATCTCACTACTGGGTATTTACCCAAAGGAAAAGAAGTCATTATATAAATAAAAACATATGCACACATATGTGGATTGCAACACCCTTCACAATTGCAAAGATATGGAACCAACCTAAGTGCTCATGGACCCATGAGTAGATGAAGAAAATGTGGTTTATATACACCATGGAATATTATTCAACCATAAAAAGGAATGAAAAAATGTATTTTGCAGCAACTTGGATGGAGCCAGAGGACCTTATTCTAAGTGAAGTAACTCAGAAATGGAAAACCAAATGCCATATGTCCTCACTTATAAGTGGGAGCTAAGCTATGGGTACGCAGACATACCAAGTGATATAATGGACTTTGAAGACTCAGAAGTGGGGAAATGGGATGAGGGTGTGGGATAAAAATCTACATATTGGGTACAACATATACCACTTGCATGACAGGTCCACTAAAATCTCAAAATTCACCACTATGTAATTCATCCATTTAACCCAAATCCACTTGTACCCCAAAAGCTACTGGGGAAAAAAAAGGTTTTTTAAATATATATATATTTAGCCCAGCCTAGGGGAAAGTTTAATGGGAAGGGTAGGAGGCAACATAGCTCTGAGTTTATGAAATGGCAGTTACCAGGACCAGCCCTGGTGGAGATCTCCTGGGCTGGTCAACACCACACAGCTATCTATATGTATGCCCTGATAGCACTGGTACCTGCTCAAAGAGATCTGCTCAGGGCTTAGGCCATGAGAATCCCACAACTTTGGATGATGTTGAGGATTGCCTTCCCCAAAGCATTGCTTTGATAGGCTCCACAGTGGAGTAACAGTCCAAGCAGAGGACCAGTGTATGGCCCTCCTAACCCCCTACTCCAAAGAAGAAAATCTGAGATATTTTGTATGGCTACTAGTAGCCGAATTAAAAATCAGAAGAAACATGAGATGGTATCGTTTTCCCCACATTATATTCTTCTTGATAGTTGTCTCTCAGGTCAATACAGTTTAGCTCACAGTCATAAATTTCTAGAAGAATCATTTATCTGCAGATATCCCATCTTCACCTCCTCTTCTATTCCATTTTCCTCATATGCCACCAAGTAAACTATTATACAAGATTATTGCTCTTTACTTCAGATACATTGGTACTAACATGTTCTTCAAACTATGGGCAGGCAATGGAATTCAACAAGCTTTTATCAAGAATTTATTATGTAGAGACCAATAGATGATCTTCCAGATGGGATGCCAAAAATCTTAAATATAGTCTATAATGTGTGTACAAATTATCCTAAAATAAGGTAAAATGTGACAAGTATCACAGGAGAGTCAAACAAAAATGCTATAGAAGAGTGGAAGGACAGCCCATTTCCGTAAAGATGACCGAAGAATGCTTAGTAAATGACTTAGTAATTGGGCTGTTCCTATAGGGTCAATAGATCTTTGATAGGTGGAGAAAGGAGGCACAGGTAAAGAATACATAAGAGAGACAGACTAAGAGATGAGAAGGACATTAAATTACCAAGCAGTTTGGTTTATTTGGAGCATGGGGAAACAGCTGAGCTTTAAGTAAGCAAATTCGGTTGGAAAGAGATCAAAGAGATTTGATGGCTCATACAAGGAATTTTGAATCTATTCTTCCAGAAATGGAATGCAGAAGATTGATGAACTCTGTAGACTGCAAAAGGGGACTAGGACCCGAAACAAAGAAGCTCTGAACTTTGAGTGCGCGACTGGTAGGAGAGCAGACAGACTGCCATATGTCCTCTAGCTACATGGACTAAGTTATTCTTCACTTTGGATGTAAAATGCATAGCTGTAAATTACATTTTCCCAAAATAAAACAGGAAGTAATTTGTAGTACCTCCTCATCTGGGATGGTAAGATTTAAAAAAGATTAGACATATAAAGCATTTAACACAATAACTGCACATAATAAAATAGTAACTCCTCAGTAAATGTTTATTATTAATATTATTAATTTGAAAGTGTTTTAAAGATAACAATTAGTTGGGGTTTTGTTGTTATACAAAGTTAATTGTAAGCACTTCTTAGATTTTTTCAGCTATCTAGAATAATTATGTCACCTCTTCCCATGGCCCAGGATATAAATATCAAGTAATGTATTGTATGTGTTGACATATGCAAGGAGAAAATCGGGAGGCATGTACATGAACCTGCTGATGTGCTAGGAAATATTTTCTCTAGGGGTTGTGATTACAGGAGGCTCTCACATTCTGTGACAAACATAGGTAAGATGTTTACATTTTTTAACAATTGCTAATTAATTCATAAAAAGAAAATAATAGTAAAAAATTAAATATATAGCAAAGACAAGTTTATGCTTTAGTTATTCCCCATTGTAGTAACAACAAGTTGTGTGTTCCATATAATGTACATTCGAGACTACGTTCCTTCTCAGATTTGTGGTTTCTGGGGCATGAAATAATATATCTAGTCTTCTGTTATATGATTCTTCATGCCATCATATTTAGAAATTACAACAGAAAATGGAAGTATTAAAGACAGAGTTTGGAAAATGTTAATAATTTGACAATATTCTCTGGACTTTTAATACCATACGAATTCTCAAACAACTATTCGATTGTTTATCTGAAAATAAATATTATCAAGTACATAGGCCTTTTCTCAGTTCCAGTAAATGAGTTAACATTTTCCATTTTTCCAAGGATAATTTCCATGCTTTCATCCAATGGGTTAGCATTAAAAACTAATTTTGACATTGTGCGTTTATTCCTTCTACTATGTGCACATATATTTATTTTAAAGAGATATTTTGGTATTTGAACTTAAAAATCCATGGTTAAAGTTCTGTTAGCTAATGGTTTTATGAGTTTTTTATGCACTTCATCAAGATATTTGCAAAACTGTTTCAAAGGCAGTCACGTCAACCATTTTACAGTAATTTCACCTCCCCACCTTCACCCTAACTTCAAAGAAATCTTCTGGTGCAGAGAAAAAGTTAAACTTCTATAAATTTGATTTGTTTGTACATTGCAAATAACCAGTTAAATATAAAATTTGTTTTCTGAAAAAATTAGAATCCCAAAAATGATATACTTAGAAAGAATTTAAGCCATTTAGGCCCAAAGATTTATGTGAATGTCTCTAGAACACACAGCTGTTTCATGGCGGGTTTTGGGCCAGCACCTATATATCTTGATGCTCACTTCCATCCTCTTCTGGTTTTTATGCACAGGAAACTTCCCTGACACTAACTTTAAATCTATTTATTCACACCATATTTATTACCTAGACTCTGTAATGATCAAAGAATGCCCATTTGAACAGGCAATGCATTTGAACAGGAATGTCTTTGAAAGGGGTGCTACAAAAATGGGTAAAAAAAGGTACAAAATTTTATTGTTTTTATTATTGTTATTTTAACATATATCTCCTCCTAAATTTTCATTATTAACCCTTAGCTGCTATTCTTCTGATATGAAATTCTAAGAGTTTATTGTTATGCTTTTGGCAGATTGTGAAATGTGGCATAGCTGATGAAATAGAAAGTCATATTGCTTTGTAAGGTCAGATGAGAAAGGAAATAAAATGTTCCTTGTGTCTGCTTGAATATTCTTCAAGATCAAGTTCTGCTCAGAATCTGACCCCAGAAAACAAAATGATTGCTTCTATCTATGTGAGTCTGATCAAATTGGAGCTAACACTTTGTTGGTTATTATTAACTGTGAAGCGGAATTGCTTCAAGGTTGTTGATAATCTAGCCACTTGTGAGGACAAGCAGGAAAAGAGCATAGTTTTCTTGAGTCACTCGTCTTTTGTTTCATATTTAATCATTATATCATTTAAATTTTAGTTTTCTGCATCTGACTTATACTCAAAATCTGCCATAACACTCATTTTTAATACCTTAACATATCTTATAGTATACAATAAAAATTTTCTTTCCCCCCAATACCAAAATTCTTGTAATGCTTGGAGAAAAACTTTCGAGGAACTAAGTTTCTAGAATCTACAGCAAAATCAAGACAATCTTTAATTATTTTGAATATTTCTTATGTATGGAGTTCTAGAAAGTATATCTGAAAAAAAACTCAGGTATAATTTAATTTACTGTACACAAACCTTTACTGAGAAAAATTGCTTATAATATACTTCTAGTTTATAATTTTTCAGAAATTCTCTAATTCACCACAGTTGATATTAAATGAAATACTATAGAATAAAAAGGTAATGTTCTTTGGTAATATAATTAAGCTAAATACTTTAAATAGCACCAAGTATTGCTGAATACACACCTAGTACTCTACATATTACTCTGAAATACACATTCTTTATTATAACTTTATATTAACATACTATCTTTCAAACTCTATGAAATTAACTTAGAAGCTAAATGTTTGAAGCATTCCCTTACGAAATTGTATTACTTTATACACTTAAGTTAATTATTTGAAAAGTCTTTCAAAAGAGAAGCCAAGAAAATGTGTTTCTTCCTACATGTATTTAGATATGACAATTTCTGCATTGGGACATTATTGACATACAGTAATTAGATTTATTCTTTAGATCTTCTTAATGAAGTGTCTTAACATACATTAAAATTGGCATTCTTTGGGAGCTATTTGCAAGGGAAAAGAACAGACAATTTCTAGGAGGAATGTCTCTTGGCAAAGGACTTTACTAGTTTTCTTAACCACATTTAGAAGTTGTTCTTTCTTGCCATTCAGAACAACATTTTACATGCTGTGCTCGTGAATTATGGTTGTGGCAAATCAAAAGAAAGCTGGACGATGTGTAACGGCCAAAAATCCAGTAGTTGTTATATTATTTTAAAAAGAATAAAATGAAGTAAAATGAAAGGAAAGTGAGAAAAACTTCATAATATATTTAATATCTGTGTTTTTAATGCTAAGGAAATAAAATCATTAATAAAACTACCTGATAGATTGATCTATGCACACTAGATTGCAACTTATTTAGAAATTGTAAAATATAAGTTGTATATGTGTGCTAACTATAAATACTACATGTTTGTATCAGTCCATTCACACATTGCTATAAAGAAATACCTGAGACTGGGTAAATTATAAAGAAAAGATGTTTAATTGGCTCACAGTTCTGCAGTCTGTACAGAAAGCACGGCTCAGGGGGCTTCAGGAAACTTACAATCATGATGGAAGGTGAAGGGGAAGTAGGCACGCGTTACATGGCTGGAGCAGGAGGAAGAGAGAGAAAGGGGAGGTGCTACACACTTTTAAACAACTAGATCTCATGAGAATTCACTCACTATTACAAGAACAACAACAGAGTAATCCGCCCCCATGATCAAATCACCTCCCACCAGACTCCTCTTCTAACACTGTGGATTACAATTTGGCATGAGATTTGGGTGGGGACACAAATCCAAACCATACCAATGTTTATACAGCATTTTTCTTGGAAGTAAAATAGGGAGAAGATAGCTTTTGGATTTTATTCACTTGATGTGAAAATGTAAAATGATTAGTTGATGGGCTTGATCTAGATGCTGAAGTAGGAGCCTCCAAATTCTTTAGGCCAAGAGGAGCACACCCAAGCAATCTGCTTTGTCCCAGTCTACAGCTAAAAAGGAAAGTCTACTAAGGACCTACAAGTAAGCTGATGGCCTGTATCACAGATATCTCTCAGCGGATTGTCAGTGTTTTGTGTTTTTCTCCATTGCTAGCAGTCATCAATTGATGCTAGGTAGGTTACTCTCTTTTCTTTTCCTTTTCCTTTTTCCTTTCCCTTTCCTTTTCCTTTTCCTTTCCTTTCCCTTCCCTTCCCTTCCCTTCCCTTTCTTTTTTTCCATTTCTTTTTCTTTTCTTTTCTTTCTCTTTTCCTTTTTTCTTTTTCTTTTCTGGTTGTTTTTTTGTTGTTGTTGTTTTTTTTTTTTTTTTCCTTAAGAGATGTGATCTCATTCTTTTTCCCAGGCTGGAAGCAATCCCTCCTCCTGTGCCTCCCCAGCAGCTGGGACTGAAAGCACACCCTACCATGGCTGACTGTGATTATTCTTTCATTATTTTGCCTTGTGTTATTTTCGAGTGTCTTTGATTCTTTGTTATTATCGAGTTATTTTTCACTGCAAAATAGGACCACGGAAGGTCAGCAACTAAAAAATTATGTTCCCTATTGAAATGGGCCATAGTAAAAAAGATTTGAGAACTATTAGTGAAACACAATTTCTGGTACATCAGTAAGCTACCTATCTGTTGCCATTTGAGAGAAAATTTTGAGCCCAAAGTGTCACCCAAAAGCTCAGATAATAGAATTTCAAGTTTAGAGATACATTGCTCCACATAGAACATGATAATCTAGTAAATACCTGTTTAAATAGAAAAAGCCTAAAAGACAAGTACTTTGTGTGTTATTACTTAAGTAAAATTTGCTTTACAATTTTGGCTTCCAAAATAACACCTATCTCTAATCAAAATGGCAGAAGAGACAAATTTTGAGTTTAAGAGGTGAGTTAAGTGATGACTGATAATGTTCACTCTGAAGATGTTCTTTTTAATTTTAAGTTCAAAAATAAGGTTATGAAGATTGCCAGGTAACAGGACAGCAAGGATGAACACTCCGGGTGTCATACATAACTTGTGGAAAGAATCTTCAGGGCATTAAGAAGATGTCAGAGCACAAAATAAGCTAAAGAAAGAGACAAGGATCAGGAAGGTAAGAAAATGCATGCCACGGTGAAAGAGTATAAATTTTACTTTGAACTTAACAGGGAGTCATTGAAGGGATATAAGCAAGGGAAAGAAATGACTAGAATCTAGTCATAGCCTTGCTTCTCAGTGACTTCAATTCAGGTCAAATTATTTGATGCAATTCCTGTCCAACTGTTTTAGCCAAGGCAAGCAGACAAACAAACAAAAAACCTACAAACTTTTTTCAAACAAAAGGTGTTCAGAACCAACACATACACATACATCAGATAAACAGAACACTCTGGCTGAAGACTTGCCTGCTTGGCCCTTTTACTCTTTGCAACAATCTGAGACTCTTCCACAAAATCCCCAGAGCTCCATGGATTACAGTGTAAAAAAACCACTGGCTTTCCATATCTGCTTCCTCGACTGTGCCAAATTCCATAATCTCTAAAAGGCTTAACATACATTTTTTTTTTCTATAGAGCCTCACACAGTTGATTTCCCCCTATAGACGTTTTAAAGCACTCTCTTGATCATTTGATTGTGCAAAGATGTTAAAATTGTACTTCATCTTGCTGCAGGGGAGCTTGCTTCAGTTTCAAAACATCCTTCCAGAGGGTAACTTTAAAAGGGAGGATGTCCAGATACAGTTGTTAGACTAAGTGCAAGAACCTCACTGCATTTTAAACAGTTGTGCATGCTAAGGCCCAAGTAAAAGGATGGGACCATTAACTGGTAGTACTTAAAAGTTTTTAAAAATCTCAACTATCAAAATTATGCTTCAAACATAAAAACAAGTATGTTATCAGGAAAGACAACAAGTGTGATTTTGTTGCCTTTCAGGTTTATTCATCTCAAACACTGTGTTCCAGGTATGACCTTTTAATGAAAGCATTATTTCTATTCATTTTGTTTAACATCTAATAAAAGTCTCATGTTATATAATTCTATTAGTTTAGCTGACACTATCCTGGAGAAATACTTTGATTTTTCATTATAAAAGGTAAAAACAGACATTTTGAAGAAAAAATTAGGAGACAACATCATCTTTGGATATGCTGAAGTATCAAAAGAGGTATTCAATCCCCATTCCCAGTGTACTATATGGCCCTTCCAGCATATAGAGCATCCTGCCTCTCTGTGGAAAAAAAAAAAGGGATGCCAGCAAAAGACTAGGAAACAAAAGCAATGCAGGATTTATCACTTCAGAACAAAAATAATTTAAGTAGGAAAAAATTAATTTAAAAATTCAAATCCTGTAAGATTCAGCTTGAAATTTATGACCCCAAAATAGGTGCACATGTTATACAGAAGAGTGGCCACCCAAATAAGTCCATATCCTAATCAGAAACTGTGCGTATGTTACCTTACATGGTAAAAGGCCGATGTGACTTGGTTAAGGATCTTGAGAGGAAGAGATCATGCTGGATTATCCTGATAGGTACCATGTAATCATAAGAACCTTTCTGATTAAGAGAGAGACAGGAAGATTAGAGTTAGAAAGGAAACAGAGATGCCATGACAGAAAGACAGAGTCAAAGCCAGAAATTCCCAGATGCTATGTTTCTAGCTTCAAAGGTGGAGGAAAGCATCACTAGGTAGGGAATACAGGTGGCCTCTGGAAGCTGAAAAAGACAAGGAAACATTCTCTCTTAAAGCCTTCAGAAGAAATGTAGCCTTGCTGTCCCATTTTGGATTTCTAACAGCCAGATAATAACCTGTGTTTTTTTTAATCCAATATTTGTCATAATTTTTGCCAGAGCAAAAGGAAATTGATACAGGTTCTGTCACTGTGAGTGGGGCACTGCTGAAATAAACACTTAAATAGGTAGACAAGGCTTTGAAATTGGGTAATGGACTGGGAGAATTCTGAGGAACATAATAGGAAAACTAAGTTGCTTGGAGCATAATGTGGATTAAAGGCACTGCTGGTAAAGGCTCAGAGTGAAGTGAGGAGTATGGTAGAGAAAATCTGTATAAGCCCAGAAAATAATAAAATCATCATAAGCCATCTGTTGGTAAAAATATGAATATTAAAAGCACTGCTGAAGTCTGAGAAGAAAATAAAGAACATGTTATTTGAACCTTGCTATATCATGGCAGAAAAATTTAGCTGAATTATTTCCTACAGTGATGTGGAAGGAGAACTTGTAGTGGATGAGCATGTATATTTAGTTCAGGAGATTTCCAGGCAAAACGTTGACAGTCCAATTTAGTTTCTCCTTGCTGCAAATATAGTAAAATATGAGAGGAAAGAGACAGACTGAGAAGAATTGTTAAGCTCAAGGAAGTTGGACTTGATGATTTGGGAACCCATCAGCCTATCTGGATTGCAAAACATGCTAAACTTGGGAAATTTCTTGTTAGCAAAATGTTCTCTGAAGAGAAAGTCAAGAGCATGAAACCTTTTCCAGGTGCCTCAGAAGGGCAAAAAGATCAGAATGTTCATTCTCACAGAAGACACTGTGAAAAGATTAGACTCATAAATTGCCACACATCTCAGATATATTAGCAGAAACAAAGAATATAGATGCGGTTATTCAGGAACAATCTGTGGAGGAGCCCTTTGTCTAATAAGTCCCTGTGATATACACAGGAGACTCACAAGATTCCTGAGAATTATATATCAGCAGAAAGAGTGCAACTTGGATTGAAAATGATGGACAAAGGACAAAATTTTAAAAGGCTGTAAAACTCCCAATTCTACAGGCAGGAAACAGGTGGATAAAACTACCTATCTGCAAACAAATGTTACCCTTTATTAAAAAAAAAAAAAAGATGAAGAAGGATGACCTCAAAGGTGGAGCCATGAACCAGAAGGGCAGAGAAATGGGCTTAGAAAATGGAGCAATGGGCCACAGGGGATTATTTCCAGGCCTTAATCCTAAGGAAATTTGCCCAGTTGTATTCTGAAATTGCTCAGGACACCGATTCCATTTATTGCTTTCCACTTTCTTTAAAAAAACTTTTCTACTTTTTAAGTAGGGGTGTGTACAGCTGTTAACCTATCCCTGTCCCATTATTTTACTTTGGGAGCAGATAATTTGTTTTCTTTTTTCACAGGTCCACAGATGGAGAGAAATTTTTCCCTAGGAACGATTATATCTTGAGCCTCACCAATGCCTAATTTAGATGATGAACATAATGATATCTGGTACTTCGAAAATGATGTCTTAAATGAGATCTTGAACTTTATACTATAAAAGAACTGAGACTTTGGGAGACCTTGGGATGGCATAAATCTATTTTGGATGTGAGACAGATGTAAATTTTTGAGAGCCAGAGGGCTGACTATGGTATACACAGTAATTGGCTTCCCAAAGATGTTCATGCCCAGTAATAAGAAACATTAGTTTGGAAGAACCTTCAAAAACGGATGCCAGGTCTTCCTATCACAGAATAAATAAAAATCCAATAGAGGAAAACTCTACTGTTGAGTTAGATGGAGTAGTTTGCTGAAGATGAGCACTCCCAACAAAGAATAACTAAAAGCTAAATAACATACAAAATATATGTGTTGAAAACCAGCAGAAAGCATGGGAATTACTGAACACCAGTGGAATTAATAATTCAGAGAGGAGAGCACACTCAGAGATGATCAGAGGATCTACAACTATTTTTCTATAGGATCATATATCAATTTCCGGCAAATATACTATCAGGGAATTTAAACTTAAACTTAGCACCTTAAAAAGAAATTTAGATGGAGAATAGAAAAACTAGCAGAACTTTTGGTGTTCCTGCAATAGGACAGTTACAAAATTAGAGACTTGATGAGCCTTCACTGAAAGACAGGTTTCCCCTTCAAAATATTTGCCTGAGTTGAAGCTGCACTGCATAGGAAGACAAAGAATTAAGATTACAAACATCTGCTAATCACAACACAAAATTCAGTAGTGTTTTCATTCTGAAGAGATAAAGACGCTCCAACAGGAGAGGCCCCTGTGAACAGAGCAAGAGAAATATGAAAATCCCAGAGGGAATAGTAGACAGACAACTGCATCCACTTTTTCTCAGGGATTGCTTGTAGATTTATTTTCTTTATTTTCATTCATTCATTCATTTTGAAACAGGGTCTTGCTCTGTCACCCAGGCTGGAGTGCAGTGGCGCAATTCTGGCTCACTCTGCCTCCATGTTCAAACGATCTCCTGCCTCAACCTCCCAAGTAGCTGGGATTACAGGCATGCACACCCATGCCAAGCTAATTTTTGTGCATTTAGTAGAGACATCAAGTCATTGAGTCAAGAGGCTCTACAAACTCTAGGCCAGATAAGTGAAAAGAAAATCACAAAATATATCGTAGCAAGACTGTAGGGAAAAAAAGACAAAAGAAAAGAATTTCAAAAGAAAAAAGAAACAAATATATATTACTGTATGACTTACAAATGATTTCTTAACAGAAACAATGAAAGAAGACAGTAAAATCACAACTTATAGGTAAGGAAACAAGATAACTGGCATCTTGAATTCTATTTCCAGGAAAATTATCCTTGAAAACTAAGAACATTTTCAGACAATCAAAAACTATAGAATTTGTCTCCAGCAGACATGCTCTAAAAGATACATTAAAGGAAGTTCTTCAGGAAGAAGTAAAATCATTCTAAAGGAAAACACAATAATTGAACAACAGTAAGAAAGAATGGCCAAAAATGTTAGACATCAATGTATGGGTAAACATAAACAGATTTGATTAACAAAATATTATAATAATATATAATATAGTTTAAAATATATGTAGAAATAAAACTTATGCCAACAAAGATGTAAAGAATAAAACGATAGTAAAAGGAGTTAAATGATTTAGAGTTCTAGCATAATTGTAGAAGCAGAAATGAGATCATTTGTGTTAGATTATTATAAAGCAAAAATGGAGATTGTCTAGTAAGAGTAAAGGCTGGTTTATAAGTGTCATTAACAAGTTAATAGTAGGAAAAATAAGATATATTTTGTTAATCCAAAATAAATAACAGGGCAGAGAAAATAGAATATAAAACAGGGGGGTCAAAGAGAAAATAAAATTATAGATAAAAATCCAGTTGTATCAATAATTATGTTGAATGCAAATGGACTACATGCTAAACATAAAATAATCATATATTAGATTAATTCAGGAAAAAACTATATGCTGCATGCAAGAGATACATCTCAAATATAAAGACACAGAAATGTTTAAAGTAAAAAACTAGAAAAATATATACCATGCACACACTAACCAAAAGAAAGCTAGTATGGTTATTCTACAAATTAATGAAGTTTTTTTTTCTTTTTTCTTTTTTTTTTTGAGATGGAGTCTCACTCTGTCTCCCAGGCTAGAATGCAGTGGCACGATCTTGGCTCACTGCAACCTCTGCCTACCAGGCTGAAGTGATTTTCCTGCCTCAGTCTCCTGAGCAGCTAGGATTACAGGAGCCCATCACCATGCTTGGCTATTTTTTTGTATTTTTAGTGGAGATGGGGTTTCACCATGTTGGCCTGGCTGGTTTTGAGCTCCTGACTTCAAGTGATCCACCCACCTCTGCCTCCCAAAGTGCTGGGATTACAGGTGTGAGCCCCCTCACCCAGGCAATCAATGAAGATTTTAAGTAATGAAGCATTATTATATATAAAAATGGATCTTTTATAACAACACATTCAATATGAGGTAGTTAATAACACCAGGAAGATACTGCAGTTCTAAATCTGTGTGTGCGCTCAGCAACATACATATCTTGAAAAATATATATAAAGTTCTGGGTGCAGTGGCACACGCCTGTTATCCCAGCACTTTGGGAGCTCAAGGTGGGCGAATTACTTGAGGCCGGGAGTTCGAGACCAGCCTGGATAACATAGTGAAACCCCATCTCTACTAAAAATACAAAAATTAGCCAGGTGTGAGGTTGCATGCCTGTGATCTCAGCTCCACGGGAGTCTGAGGCAGGAGAATTTGTCTGAATCCAGGAGGCGGAGAATGCAGTTAACTGAGATCTCACCACTGTACTCCAGCCTGAGCCACAGAGTGAAAAAGAAAGAAAAAAGAAGAACACATAAAGCAAAAAAATTGACAGAATAAAAGAAATAATAGACACATCTAACACTGTGTGAACAATTTTATACTTTCCTTAATAGATAATAAAGCAAGCAGGACAAAAATCAAAAGGGATATAATTCTAAACAACACAATTCATATATTTCCTCTAATTAATATGTATAAAACACTGCATTTAACAATAACTGGTTAAACATCCTTTCAGCCAAACATGCATTATTAACCAAAATTAATGACATGCTAATTCAACAAACTTTTGACAAAATTCAAAGATTGAAATTACATATGGTATATTCTCTGAACACAATAGAATTAAGCTAGAAATAAAAAATACAATAAAACACTAAATTACCAAATTCTTGGAAATGATCATAAATGACTTATATATACATGAATATGGAAAAGTAAAATTTGTAATTTAATTGGAGTTGAATTATAATGAAGATAGTACATACTGAAAATGGTGAAATTTCTCTAAAGTAATGCTTAAAGTAAAATGTATCACTTTCAGGTTGATCATCAATTCTCTGGGTTTTAATTTTATTTTTTCCATCCTAGGCACTTAAAAAAAGAACAGTAAATCAAACTCAAAGAGATGTATAATGAAAGAAATAATAAATATAATAGCAGGAATCCAACTATAAATAGAGAAAAGTCAAGTCAGTTATTTATTTGAAAATATTAATAATTCTGAGAAATCTTTAACAAGATTAATTGGGATAACACAAATCATCAGGACTGTAAAGGGTACATCACTACAGATAATACATGCATTAAAAGAGACAACCAGAAGATATTATAAACACCTCTATGCCAACATCAGAATTTACATTAAATTGACAAAATTCTTTAAAAATATAAATTATCAAGACAAGAAAAAATAAAATATTTGAATAGTACAATATTGTTTAAAGAAACAGAACCTGTACTTAAGCACTTCCTCACAAGAAAACCTTAGACCCAGATGATGTTATTGATAAATTCATCCACATAACTCTTTCTTTCATGTAATTAAAAAATAACATCAGTCTTGCCTAATGTCTTCCAGAGAACAGAAAGAAATACAAACATTTCCCAAAATTTTTTGAGGCTATCTTAACATTGATGCCAAAACTTGACAAAGACTTTGTTAGAAAGGAAAATTTCCTATCTGTCATTTGAACATAAATACTAAAATACTCAACAAATATTAGCAAATAAAAAGCAGTGATATTTTAAAAAATATTACGACCATGTAAGAATTAGTTCAGGAATCCAAGGTTGGGTCAAGACTCAACAAATCATTCAATGTATACCACATAAACATTTTTTAAAGGTATATGATTATCTCTGGTTTTTTTTTTCAGAAAGAAAAATATTTGACAAAATTTAATATTGATTCATTGTGAAAACTTTCATAAAGAATAAAAGGGAACTTCCTTAATTTGTTAAAGACCTACTTAAAAACACCTACAGCAAATATATTTAATGGTGAAATATTGAAACCTTTCTGCTGAGATCAGGAAACAGAGATAAGGATTTGTGCTAGCACCACTTCTCGTCAACATTTTACTGGTGTGCAATGAAACACAAACATTATAATTAGTGGGCAATAAGGCAAAGCTGTAGTTGATATTTATTGTTTCCTTTTTTCTACCATCCATTCCACATTTATTTTGCCTCAAGCAGAAAATCAGCTGGACTAAATTCTTTCCCAAATGAATTAATACAAACCATCATTTCTGAAGGGTTTGAATTCTCAGTGATCCCACCCCTCCGTTGTTGCTGTTGATTGCTAGAGTCTTCTATTTTTGCTGTTGGACACTGAAGTGTTAAAAGGTGTCTGAGATAATTCTCTGGGTTCCAAACATAGAAAATATGTGATTTTGACAACCACTCAAAGAAGATGTCTTTATAGGGAAAAAAGAATGGTATAAAATAAGAATGAAGAATAAGATATTTGCTTAAATTCAGTGCAGTTCCAATGTATGCAGCTCAAGATCTACATCTGTACATCTCTGAATCCACATACTTATTTAAATGCCAGACTTAAGACTTTTTGTACTCAAATGTTTTGACTTGAGGGCCCTACTTCCCATGAAGCCTCTATTTAGAGTCCCCACCTCTGTCACCACTCTGAGTTTGTTTGGTTCAACTCTGTCATGTTCTGGTGTCATTGTAATGTATGTATCTGAAACTAACTGATGCTTGCTTACTTTTTAAGAATCATCAGATGTCAGTAATAAGAACCAATTAGAAATAAAACCTTTTAAGGAGAGAAAGTGAAGAAAGTTTGGAAAGAGAGAAAATGCTTTAGATATTTCCCAGTCATTATTTTACTGAATGGGCAAAAGCTGGAAGCATTCCTCCTGAAGACCAGCACAAGACAAGAATGCCATCTCTCACCACATCTATTCAACGTAATGTTTGACATCCTCACCAGAACAATCAGGCAGGAGAAAGAAATAAAGGGCATCCTAATAGGAAAAGAGGAAGTCAAAATATCTCTGCAGATTATATGATTCTATAGCTAGAAAATCCCATAATCTCAGCCCAAAAGCTCCTCCAGCTGATAAACAACTTTAGCCAAGTTGCAGGATGCAAAATCAATGTACAAATATCACTAGCATTCCTATGCACCAACAACAACCAAACCAACTGACAGACAGCCAAAGCAGAAAAGCAATCCCATTCACACTTGCCACAGAAAGAATAAAATACCTAGGAATACAGCTAACCAGGGAAGTGAAAGATCTCTACAATGATAACTACAAAACAGTGTTCTAAGAAATCAGAGAAGACACAAACACCCCATGTTCTTGGATAGGAAGAATCAATATCATTAAAATGGCTATATTGCTCAAAGCAATTTACAGATCCAGTGCTACTCATGCTACTCCTATAAAATTACCAACAACATGCTTCACAGAACTAGAAAAAAACTATTTTAAAATACATATGAAACCAAAAAATAGCCCCAATAGCCAAGGCAATCCTAAGCAAAAAGAACAAAGCTGAAGGCATCACATTACCTAATGTCAAGCTATACTACAAGGCTACAGTAACCAAAACAGCATGGTAATGTTACAAAAACAGACACATAAACCAATAGGACAGAATAAAGAACCCAGAAATAAGGCCACATACCTACAGTCATCTATTTGTCCCTAAGAAGAAATGAATGCCAAGCCCAGAGGGGAAATCTTAGATATTGCTGACAGACTTACAAGGAGAAGCAAGAGGTTCTTGACTCCAGTTCAGCACAGAAAAAAAGCAAGTATGGTAAAAACAAATGAACAAAAACCTTGTACTCATCATTGCATTAAAGGAAGAGAGAATAATTTACTAGAGGTAATATGTAACCAGACATATCTGATAGCTCTTGCCAGATACCTTACATTTGTACCTCCAGATTCATTCTTCTCACTTCTTCATTCTGCTCTCTTCCTACTGGCTTCCAGTGGGGTTTGGCCGATGAGAACCACAGAAAAACAAAATGGAGGAAAAAAAGTGGTGTCAAGATATTGACTCCCCTAAAATTTTCCCTGAAGAGTCATCTTAGGTTGGCTGCATCCCTTGAATAATCAAGGCTCCTTCCAAGTCAGCCTTCACTGCTAAATTGTCTTTGCTTATAGGCTCTGGTAGCCAATTCTTCCCTCACTTTTAGAGTTTGCTGCTAGCTTTGTGTATTTGTACTATCATTTTTGGTGTCTGTACATTCACCCACATCTTCGTAATTAGTTTCTGTGTAAATAAACTATCCCTGAATTACGCTAACTTGAGTGTGCCATTTGCTTCTTATAGGGATTTTATGAATATAGAGCCCTTATGCATCCTTGTGCATCCTACTGTGTTTCACGGAGGCAGAAAAGTGCAGTTTCTTAAGCCACTAAGAGCAGTAGGACACAGCCCGTTAGCCCCATTAGTCCTAGTGGCCTTTCATAGAGACAGAAATGGGAGTAACAGTAACTGGGCAAAAATCAGATGGGAAGGTAGGTTTCTTTGCAGATGCTAGCACCAACAGGTGGCTACCAATAACCAGATCCCTCATTACCTAATACCCAACCCCCAAACCCTTAGCATTGCAAAGCCCTCCAGAAGCATAATAAGTCAGAAAGTGTAAATTAAATTACAGAAACAAAATTATTTTATTATACCTTATAGACTAAAACAAGCATTTACATTATACAGTTCACATGAAACCTGGAAATTTTGAAGTTATTTTGGACTATTTGATATCCTTAACCCTTTATCAATTAGTAAATGAGTACTACAATTTTTCTTGCAAAATATCTTTTAGATCTATTTTGTCCTCTGTTTTTATTATTAGCTACACCTTTGCTTGGGTACTTATTCCTCATTCCTGAATTGTTGCAGCGACTTCTTAACATGTGTTCCACATTAATCTAGAAAAAGTTAGACTGCCCTCAGTCTACTCACTTCTAGCATGAAATCATTATGAGTGTATTTGGTAGTGGCAAATACACATAAGCCTGGTACAAAAGAAAGAAGAATGTCAGCTTTCAAAATTAGGGCTCCTTCTGTGTACCAGGCATGAGTCTTGCTCTCAGCTTTAAGTCTGTCTCACTTATAATATTTCCAAGCTTATAAGAAATAGTATTTACTTTATTTTCTGACTAAAAAAGAAACTATAAAGTAAATAAAGATTTAATTAATTTAATTGTCACCTAATAGTTATTGAATGAGTAGGATATCGTAAGGTGTAAAAAAACAAAGCAATTTTATCGTTTCCTACTATCCTTGCAAATGTGCCCCAAGATTTCCACTCACCTTTAGATAAAATTAGGGCAATACTTACAGCTTCTCTGGTCACTACAGTCTCTTTCCATGGTAATAGAGAGTCTATTCTACATAAAATTCTAAAGTCCATTTAAATAGTCTTGCCATTCTCTGCTCTGGTTGACTCCCCCTTGGAAGCGTATGGTAGGGCAGAGGGCTTTGGTATAGACTTTTCTTTCATCAATTTCCCAAATTTCCAGCTGCTTTGATCTCTGGAGGACTAATCTGAGAAAGAAAAGTTAAGAGGCAGAAATGCTGTGTGTGACTGATTTAGTTGTCAGCTAGGGTTGTGCCCTCTAGGGGTGATATATTCTACATGCTAATTCTTTCTCGTGTAGGGTGCTTATATGCTGAGACCTTTCCCCAGACAAAATTGTTGGCAATATTTCCTTTGAAAGACTTCTTTTGGCTTTCCTGTTGACCCACCAATATTTCTACTTAAGGTTTTCAGATTAGGTTGTTCTCTTCCTTGCCCTAATCACACCTGACTGACAACGCATTACACAAATCAGCAGATTCTTCCAGGCCTTGTAAAAATGAAAGATTTTAGGTATTAAAAATACATTTGACCCAGCAGTCCCACTCCTGAGTATCCACCCAAAAGAAAAGAAATCATATCAAAAAGACACTCACACTCACATGTCTATCGAAGCACTATTCACAGTAGCAAAGGCATGGAATCAATCTGTGTCCATCAACAGATGACTAGATATAAAGAAAATGTGGTACATATACACCATGTAATACTACACAGCCATCAAAAAGAATGAAATCATGTCTTTTGCAGCAACGTGGATGGAGCTGGAGGCCATTATCCTAGGTGAAATAACTCAGAAGCAGAAAAGTCAATATTGTACGTTATCACTTATAAGTGGGAGCTAAACAATGATTATACATGGGCAAACATTCAGAAAAATAGACACTGGGGACTCCACAAGGGGAGGAGGTAGGAGAGAGGTGAGGGCTGAAAAACTACCTATTGGATACATTGTTCATTACAAGGAGGATGGATACAATAGAAACCCAAGCACCACCAGTTGGCAATATATCCATGTAACAAACCTGCACAGGTACCC
Organism: Papio anubis; assembly: GCF_008728515.1. Lineage (NCBI taxonomy): Eukaryota > Metazoa > Chordata > Mammalia > Primates > Cercopithecidae > Papio > Papio anubis. The sequence goes on from NC_044981.1 coordinate 69,283,458, forward strand.
CTTGAATCTATAGAAAAAAATACATTCAATGGTCACTTACAGTGATTTCTAGGAAAATCTATAATGTAGATTAAAAACTGATTAGTATGTACCAGGAACTTTACAAATGGTATATTATTTACTCTTCAGAAAATACTTTGGGAAAACTATCTTTATCACCATATTACAAATGAGAATACTGACACTCTGAAGAGTAACTTGCCCTAGATTACATATGTAGTGAATTGGAAATTAGAATTCCAACCATAGAGATGATTAATTATGAAAATCAAATGAGCTAATATCTATAAAGCACTTAACTCGTATAGTAGACATTAGACAACACTTGTTTAAGTAAGCAAAAATATGTTGTCTCCAGAAGGTCGTTTTTAATCTTTCATCTGTCATTCAAAAATTATTTGAATGTACTTTATCCATCCACAAAATGTACTGACACAGACTACTTGTATAGTATGACTCTCTGCCTTCCTAGGACCTAACAACTCATCTGAAGATGAGGCATATATACCTGAAACAATTAAGTAACACTGCAAGACAGTATTTCAAGGAATGGTCATTATTAGATTTGGAAAAAGAGATCAATTAGAATGCAGCATTCAGAAATGAAGAGTTAACATAGAACTCTGGAGACATGGCCACGAAAGGCAAAGCGTTTAAAAGAAATCTATGCACAAAAGTTAAAACTGGAAAAAACACCCACAAATCACTTTTATACCCACCAATAAAGATACGAACCCCAAGTAAATTATGCAAACAGTAACTGTTACCAAGTGTTCTAAAAAATAGGACACATGCTACTTATGGGTAGTGGGGTGTCAGGGAAAAAGGGACTATGTGTCTAGAAGAGAAAACTTTAATAAAAAATAAAGGAATGTTCATTGTCATGGAACAAAAAATACAGAATACTCAGAATAATTTATGTAAACAGACTGATTGTTCTAGCCAATGTGGAAACAATAAGTTTTTAGTCAAGTTTCAAAAATAAAAATAGAAATTTAAAGAGACTGTATTTTATGTGTTCTTTGGTTTTATAGCTGTGTAGCTCAAATTTAATTATTCATTGAGTAAATAAGTTTGTCATTGAATATAAATGTAGTGCACATATTTGTAAATTTTTATATTCCAGTATATAACCTAATAAAATGTCAAAATTAAATTAAAAGTATATATGAATTCTGTTTTATGCTTACTTCATTATTTGAGCTTTATCTGTTTTAAATTTTATTTTTTTAATTTCTTAAAATTTTTATTATTTATTTATTTATTCATTTATTTTGAGACAGAGTCCCACTCTGTCACCCAGACTGGAGTGTAGTGGCACAACCATGGCTCACTGCAGCCTCAATACCCTGGGCTCAAGCAATTCTCTCACCTCAGCATCCCTGGTAGCTGGGACTATGAGCACGCATCACCACACCTAGGTAATAAAAAATAAAAAAAATAAAAAAAAAGCTGTAGAGAGGTAGTCTCACTATGAGAAGCTTTGAGCTTCATCTTCAGACTATTTTAGTTCTGCTCTTAAAAGAGATTCCAATAAATTATTAACTAATAACTAAATTTTGGATGCATAAACACTTTTTAAATGAAGTTTACATTAGTTAACTAGCTTTATGTCTCCAAATGCCTTTTAAAGTTTACCTTCTCTGGAGGCATCACACTATCCAACTTCAAACTATACTACAAGGCTACAGTAACCAAAACAGCATGGTACTGGTACAAAAACAGACACATAGACCAATGGAACAGAATAGAGAACTCAGTAATAAGACCACATACCTACAACCATCTGATATTTGACAAACATGACAAAAACAAGCAATGGGAAAAGGATTCTCTATTTAATAAATGCTGCTGGGAGAACTGGCTAGCCATATTGCAGAAAATTGAAATTAGACCCTTCCTTACACCTTTTATAAAAATCAACTCAAGATTGATTAAAGATTTAAATGCAAAACCCAAAACTATAGGAACTCTAGAAGAAAACCTAGGCAATACCATTCAAGACACAGGCATGGACAAAGATTTCATGAAAAAAATGCCAAAAGCAATTGCAACAAAAGCCAAAACTGACAAATGGGATCTAATTTAACCAAAGAGATTCGGCACAGCCAAAGAAACTGTCATCAGAGTGAACAGAAAACCTACAGAATGAGAGAAAAATTTTGCAATCTATCCATCTGACAAAGGTCTAATATCTAGAGTCTACAAGGAACTTAAATTTACAAGAAAAAACAACCCCACTAAAAAGTGAGCAAAGGACAAGAACAAACGCTTCTCAAAAGAAGACATTCATGCAGCCAACAGACATATGAAAAAGTTCAACATCACTGATTATTAGAGAAATGCAAATCAAAACCACAAGAAGATACCATCTCATGGCAGTCAGAGTGGCAATTATTAAAAAGACAAGAAACAACAGATGTTAGCAATGTTGCAGAGAAAAAGGAACACTTTTATTCTGTCTGTGGGAGTGTAAATTAGTTCAACCAGTGTGGAAGATGGTGTGGCGATTCCTCAAATATCTAGAGGGAGAAATACCATTTGACTTAGCAATCCCATTACTGGGTATATACCAAAAGGAATATAAATCATTCTATTACATACATGCATGTGCATGTTCATTGCAGCACTATTCACTATAGCAAAAACATGGAATCAACCCAAATGCCCATTAGTCATAGACTGGATAAAGAATATGTGGTGCGATTCGGGGCAGAGCAAGATGGCCGAATAGGAACAGCTCCAGTCTCCAACTCCCAGCGCGAGCGACACAGAAGACTGGTGATTTCTGCATTTTCAACTGAGGTACTGGGTTCATCTCACTGGGGAGTGCCGGACGATCCGTGCTGGTCAGCTGCTGCAGCCCGACCAGCGAGAGCTGAAGCAGGGCAAGGCATTGCCTCACCTGGGAAGCGCAAGGGGGAAGGGAATCCCTTTTCCTAGCCAGGGGAACTGAGACACACATCACCTGGAAAATCGGGTAACTCCTACCCCAATACTGCGCTTTAAGCAAACAGGCACACCAGGAGATCATATCCCACACCTGGCCGGGAGGGTCCCACGCCCACGGAGCCTCCCTCATTGCTAGCACAGCAGTCTGTGATCTACCGGCAAGGCAGCAGCGAGGCTGGGGGAGGGGCGCCCACCATTGCTGAGGCTTAAGTAGGTAAACAAAGCTGCTGGGAAGCTCCAACTGGGTGGAGCTCACAGAAGCTCAAGGAAACCTGCCTGTCTCTGTAGACTCCACCTCTGGGGACAGGGCACAGTAAACAATAAATGCAGCAGAAGCCTCTGCAGACGCAAACGACTCTGTCTGACAGCTTTGAAGAGAGCAGTGGATCTCCCAACACGGAGGTTGAAATCTGAGAAGGGACAGACTCCCTGCTCAAGTGGGTCCCTGACCCCTGAGTAGCCTAACTGGGAGACATCCCCCACTAGGGGCAGTCTGACAACCCACACCTCACAGGGCGGAGTACACCCCTGAGAGGAAGCTTCCAAAGCAAGAATCAGACAGGTACACTCGCTGTTCAGAAATATTCTATCTTCTGCAGCCTCTGCTGCTGATACCCAGGCAAACAGGGTCTGGAGTGGACCTCAAGCAATCTCCAGCAGACCTACAGCTGAGGGTCCTGACTGTTAGAAGGAAAACTATCAAACAGGAAGGACACCTACACCAAAACCCCATCAGTACATCACCATCATCAAAGACCAGAGGCAGATAAAACCACAAAGATGGGGAAAAAGCAGGGCAGAAAAGCTGGAAATTCAAAAAATAAGAGTGCATCTCCCCCGGCAAAGGAGCGCAGCTCATCGCCAGCAATGGATCAAAGCTTGACGGAGAATGACTTTGACGAGATGAGAGAAGAAGGCTTCAGTCCATCAAACTTCTCAGAGCTAAAGGAGGAATTACGTACCCAGTGCAAAGAAACTAAAAATCTTGAAAAACAAGTGGAAGAATTGATGGCTAGAGTAATTAATGCAGAGAAGGTCATAAACGAAATGAAAGAGATGAAAACCATGACACGAGAAATACGTGACAAATGCACAAGCTTCAGTAACCGACTCGATCAACTGGAAGAAAGAGTATCAGCGATTGAGGATCAAATGAATGAAATGAAGCGAGAAGAGAAACCAAAAGAAAAAAGAAGAAAAAGAAATGAACAAAGCCTGCAAGAAGTATGGGATTATGTAAAAAGACCAAATCTACGTCTGATTGGGGTGCCTGAAAGTGAGGGGGAAAATGGAACCAAGTTGGAAAACATTCTTCAGGATATCATCCAGGAGAACTTCCCCAACCTAGTAGGGCAGGCCAACATTCAAATTCAGGAAATACAGAGAACGCCACAAAGATACTCCTCGAGAAGAGCAACTCCAAGACACATAATTGCCAGATTCACCAAAGTTGAAATGAAGGAAAAAATCTTAAGGGCAGCCAGAGAGAAAGGTCGCGTTACCCACAAAGGGAAGCCCATCAGACTAACAGCAGATCTCTCGGCAGAAACTCTACCAGTCAGAAGAGAGTGGGGGCCAATATTCAACATTCTTAAAGAAAAGAATTTTAAACCCAGAATTTCATATCCTGCCAAACTAAGTTTCATAAGTGAAGGAGAAATAAAATCCTTTACAGACAAGCAAATGGTTAGAGATTTTGTCACCACTAGGCCTGCCTTACAAGAGACCCTGAAGGAAGCACTAAACATGGAAAGGAACAACCGGTACGAGCCATTGCAAAAACATGCCAAAATGTAAAGACCATCGAGGCTAGGAAGAAACTGCATCAACTAACGAGCAAAATAACCAGTTAATATCATAATGGCAGGATCAAGTTCACACATAACAATCTTAACCTTAAATGTAAATGGACTAAATGCTCCAATTAAAAGACACAGACTGGCAAACTGGATAAAGAGTCAAGACCCATCAGTCTGCTGTATTCAGGAGACCCATCTCACATGCAGAGACATACATAGGCTCAAAATAAAGGGATGGAGGAAGATTTACCAAGCAAATGGAGAACAAAAAAAAGCGGGGGTTGCAATACTAGTCTCTGATAAAACAGACTTTAAACCATCAAAGATCAAAAGAGACAAAGAAGGCCATTACATAATGGTAAAGGGATCAATTCAACAGGAAGAGCTAACTATCCTAAATATATATGCACCCAATACAGGAGCACCCAGATTCATAAAGCAAGTCCTTAGAGACTTACAAAGAGACTTAGACTCCCATACAATAATAATGGGAGACTTCAAAACTCCACTGTCAACATTAGACAGATCAACGAGACAGAAAGTTAACAAGGATGTCCAGGAATTGAACTCATCTCTGCAGCAAGCAGACCTAATAGACATCTATAGAACTCTCCACCCCAAATCAACAGAATATACATTCTTCTCAGCACCACATCGTACTTACTCCAAAATTGACCACGTAATTGGAAGTAAAGCACTCCTCAGCAAATGTACAAGAACAGAAATTATAACAAACTGTCTCTCAGACCACAGTGCAATCAAACTAGAACTCAGGACTAAGAAACTCAATCAAAACCGCTCAACTACATGGAAACTGAACAACCTGCTCCTGAATGACTACTGGGTACATAACGAAATGAAGGCAGAAATAAAGATGTTCTTTGAAACCAATGAGAACAAAGATACAACATACCAGAATCTCTGGGACACATTTAAAGCAGTGTGTAGAGGGAAATTTATAGCACTAAATGCCCACAAGAGAAAGCAGGAAAGATCAAAAATTGACACTCTAACATCGCAATTAAAAGAACTAGAGAAGCAAGAGCAAACACATTCCAAAGCTAGCAGAAGGCAAGAAATAACTAAGATCAGAGCAGAACTGAAGGAGATAGAGACACAAAAAACCCTCCAAAAAATCAATGAATCCAGGAGTTGGTTTTTTGAAAAGATCAACAAAATTGACAGACCACTAGCAAGACTAATAAAGAAGAAAAGAGAGAAGAATCAAATCGACGCAATTAAAAATGATAAAGGGGATATCACCACCGACCCCACAGAAATACAAACTACCATCAGAGAATACTATAAACACCTCTACGCAAATAAACTGGAAAACCTAGAAGAAATGGATAATTTCCTGGACACTTACACTCTTCCAAGACTAAACCAGGAAGAAGTTGAATCCCTGAATAGACCAATAGTAGGCTCTGAAATTGAGGCAATAATTAATAGCCTACCAACCAAAAAAAGTCCAGGACCAGATGGATTCACAGCTGAATTCTACCAGAGGTACAAGGAGGAGTTGGTACCATTCCTTCTGAAACTATTCCAATCAATAGAAAAAGAGGGAATCCTCCCTAACTCATTTTATGAGGCCAACATCATCCTGATACCAAAGCCTGGCAGAGACACAACAAAAAAAGAGAATTTTAGACCAATATCCCTGATGAACATCGATGCAAAAATCCTCAATAAAATACTGGCAAACCGGATTCAGCAACACATCAAAAAGCTTATCCACCATGATCAAGTGGGCTTCATCCCTGGGATGCAAGGCTGGTTCAACATCCGCAAATCAATAAACATAATCCAGCATATAAACAGAACCAAAGACAAAAACCACATGATTATCTCAATAGATGCAGAAAAGGCCTTTGACAAAATTCAACAGCCCTTCATGCTAAAAACGCTCAATAAGTTCGGAATTGATGGAACGTATCTCAAAATAATAAGAGCTATTTATGACAAACCCACAGCCAATATCATACTGAATGGGCAAAAACTGGAAAAATTCCCTTTGAAAACTGGCACAAGACAGGGATGCCCTCTCTCACCACTCCTATTCAACATAGTGTTGGAAGTTCTGGCTAGGGCAATCAGGCAAGAGAAAGAAATCAAGGGTATTCAGTTAGGAAAAGAAGAAGTCAAATTGTCCCTGTTTGCAGATGACATGATTGTATATTTAGAAAACCCCATTGTCTCAGCCCAAAATCTCCTTAAGCTGATAAGCAACTTCAGCAAAGTCTCAGGATACAAAATTAATGTGCAAAAATCACAAGCATTCTTATACACCAGTAACAGACAAACAGAGAGCCAAATCAGGAATGAACTTCCATTCACAATTGCTTCAAAGAGAATAAAATACCTAGGAATCCAACTTACAAGGGATGTAAAGGACCTCTTCAAGGAGAACTACAAACCACTGCTCAGTGAAATAAAAGAGGACACAAACAAATGGAAGAACATACCATGCTCATGGATAGGAAGAATCAATATCCTGAAAATGGCCATACTGCCCAGGGTAATTTATAGATTCAATGGCATCCCCATCAAGCTACCAATCAGTTTCTTCACAGAATTGGAAAAAACTGCTTTAAAGTTCATATGGAACCACAAAAGAGCCCGCATCTCCAAGACAATCCTAAGTCAAAAGAACAAAGCTGGAGGCATCACGCTACCTGACTTCAAACTATACTACTAGGCTACAGTAACCAAAACAGCATGGTACTGGTACCAAAACAGAGATATAGATCAATGGAACAGAACAGAGTCCTCAGAAATAATACCACACATCTACAGCCATCTGATCTTTGACAAATCTGATGAAAACAAGAAATGGGGAAAGGATTCCCTATTTAATAAATGGTGCTGGGAATATTGGCTAGCCATAAGTAGAAAGCTGAAACTGGATCCTTTCCTTACTCCTTATACGAAAATTAATTCAAGATGGATTAGAGACTTAAATGTTAGACCTAATACCATAAAAACCCTAGAGGAAAACCTAGGTAGTACCATTCAGGACATAGGCATGGGCAAAGACTTCATGTCTAAAACACCAAAAGCAACGGCAGCAAAAGCCAAAATTGACAAATGGGATCTAATTAAACTAAAGAGCTTCTGCACAGCAAAAGAAACTACCATCAGAGTGAACAGGCAACCTACAGAATGGGAGAAAATTTTTGCAATCTACTCATCTGACAAAGGGCTAATATCCAGAACCTACAAAGAACTCAAACAAATTTACAAGAAAAAAACAATCCCATCAAAAAGTGGGCAAAGGATATGAACAGACATTTCTCAAAAGAAGACATTCATACAGCCAACAGACACACGAAAAAATGCTCATCATCACTGGCCATCAGAGAAATGCAAATCAAAACCACAATGAGATACCATCTCACACCAGTTAGAATGGCAATCATTAAAAAGTCAGGAAACAACAGGTGCTGGAGAGGATGTGGAGAAATAGGAACACTTTTACACTGTTGGTGGGATTGTAAACTAGTTCAACCATTATGGAAAACAGTATGGCGATTCCTCAAGGATCTAGAACTAGAAGTACCATATGACCCAGCCATCCCATTACTGGGTATATACCCAAAGGATTATAAATTATGCTGCTATGAAGACACATGCACATGTATGTTTATTGCAGCACTATTCACAATAGCAAAGACTTGGAATCAACCCCAATGTCCATCAGTGACAGACTGGATGAAGAAAATGTGGCACATATACACCATGGAATACTATGCAGCCATAAAAAAGGATGAGTTTGTGTCCTTTGTAGGGACATGGATGCAGCTGGAAACCATCATTCTTAGCAAACTATCACAAGAACAGAAAACCAAACACCGCATGTTCTCACTCATAGGTGGGAACTGAACAATGAGATCACTTGGACTCAGGAAGGGGAACATCACACACCGGGGCCTATCATGGGGAGAGGGGAGGGGGAAGGATTGCATTGGGAGTTACACCTGATGTAAATGACGAGTTGATGGGTGCAGCACACCAACATGGCACAAGTATACATATGTAACAAACCTGCACGTTATGCACATGTACCCTACAACTTAAAGTATAATAATAATAAATAAATTAAAAAAAAAAAAAAAGAATATGTGGTGCATATACACCATGGAACACTATGCAGTTATAAAAAGGAACAAGATCATGTCCTTTGCAGGAACATGGATGAGGCTGGAAGCTGTTATCCTCAGTAAAGTAACGCAGGAAGAGAAAACCAATTACCACATGTTCTCACGTATAAGTGGGAGCCAAACGATGAGAACACAGGGACGCATGAGAGAAACAACACACACTGCAGCCTGTTGAGTGTGGGTGGAAGGGCAGAGAAAGCATCAAGAAAATAGCTAATGGATGCTGGGCTTAATACCTAGGTATGGGTTGATCTGTGCAGCAAACCACCACGGCACGTGTTTACCTATATAACAAACCTGTACATCCTGCACATGTACCCCAGAACCTAAAAGAAAAGTTGAAGGAAAAAAAAAAGTTTAGCTTCTGACCAAGAATATGTCTTTTCTCAAATAATCATTTTTAAAATATACTTATTCTTAAATTATAACTCCTAATTTTTCTGCCTCATATATTTTCAATTCTATTTGTTAAAAATCAATAGCCTTCTCTGATCAGTGAATGTGGAAACACGTATTTAAGCAAATTAAACAACCTACCTATGAAGTAAGAGAAAAATAGTAAATCAAAACATACATAAAAGAAATTCATTGCATTAAGTTCAGAATCAATTAACTAAACATTTTTAAAATCAGCCCAATCTTAATCATTTTGAGATCAAGAAATTTTATTTTTAAATAGGAAATATTTAATATGAATTTGTAGAGTGAATGAATGAGGCACCCATATTATAACATGCAATTTTATTGCTTCCTCAATGATTTTTAATATAATATACATTGAAATACAATAAAGATTTTAATATTTTACTGTCAAAGAAAACCCTTGTGATCACATATATAAGGCTACAATCAATTATTATTCACATTCAGCTTTTATTAACATTTATACTGAATTTACCCAAAGTTTTTAAGCGCTTAAAAATATTAATGCTTTAATTTTAACTTTATATAAGAGTCTATGAGGTAGGTATGATTATTATCTGCATTTCACAGACAGGAAACTGAAGTAGAGAGAGTACATAACATGCCCAAGATAGAGCTGGGGTTCAAACCCAAGCAGTCTGGACCTGTAGAGTTTATGATATTAAGTACTCTACATGTTGTCCCTAATTATGCAGACTTTACATGCCAATCTATTAAACCTTCTTTATATTCATTAAGTAAATTGAGGCCTTAAAATAAAACTGTTTCTCATAGTCTACAACAAAATATTCATGTATCTTATGTATCTTTTTTCTATAAAGTCATCCTACTCTCCTGTCCTACCAAAGAAATAGGACCTTCTTATTCATTCCACATTAAACAGAAGTCAGGTACTCAAAGAGTCAAAGAGCTATTTTGCTTCATCTCAGATAATTTAAGCAATATATCCCATTGATTTAATTCTGAATACTAAGAACTTATATATAGCTCTTTTGAAGGTCAAGATAAAGTAATGACTTTTAGCCAATTTCCTTAAAGAAGAAAAAATTGTAGTAAAGGTATTAAGGAATCAACAACATTGGTCTCTAAGTTCAAGATGTGAGAAGCTTCTAGATTAATAGTGCTCTAGTTTTACCATGCCTCAGAAGCACCTGAAAGGCTTGCTAAAACACAGATTTCTGGCCCCCAACTTGACAGTTTCTGATTGAGGCGATCTAGGGTACAGTACAATAATTTACGTTTCTTACAATTCCCCAAGTGATGCTGATAGTGAGACTAAACTCTGAGAAACATTTATCTAGACCAAGGTTTCCAAGGTAGAGTTAAATAGGAACTTTTTCTTAGGAAAATACAAGTTTTCTTTGAAAATAAATTTGTGATCAAAAGATTAGGAAATTATATGAACTTGAGGGATCACCAAATGTATTAGTATATTATGAGAAGTCTTAGAAGTATCTCTCATTTAATTTAGCTAAACCTAGATTTTCTCAAAACTCAAATGACCACCATTTTTGTCAGAACACCTATTAAGTCACATGGAACTGCCGTTCTGAAAAGCATTGAGGAATGTTTGACTGATATTCAAAATTAGTATATACTGCTCCTAAATTAATTTACCCAGGTGTTTTTGTTCTCCTCTTTGATTTATACAACTACCTTATGAATAGCCCCAGATAATTCATTTGTCCCTAGTCATGATTTATTTTTTATCAGTAAGATATAGTAGAAACATTGCCAATCCTAACATCAGTTCCCTAAAATTATGATGTCAGCTGATGGTGGATAGAATACACTAAAGTTCAAAAGACTGTCAAATTAAGACCAGACATCTAAAAAATGTGCATGTACCCTGGCAGTATGCACCACATTCATCTTAAAGTTTGCTAAATCAGCATTAGAAGAAAAAAGATTCTTACATATGGAGGCAATTAAAAATCATTCTAACATTAAACACGATTAAATTATTTCACTCATCCTTACATCAGTGTGCTGTATGGTAAGAGAAAAAAGTTATAAAGCTTTGAATACATGGAGTTTTGTTTTCCAACGTAAGTGTCTCCTCTAGCAATATTCAAGATTATTGTTATTCACTTCAGATAGGCAGATGTTTTCCTGAGCTAAGATTAACAAAAGTGCCTTTCAAAGGAGGTAATCAGTAATTGAGATTTTTTTCTCCCAATCACTTTCTATTACAAATGTACTTTTTAAAGAACAGTTTTCGAAGAAAAAGAAAACTTGAGCAGACAGTACACAAAGTACAGCTTCTCCTATTTTAAATGTCTTATATTAGTATAGTACTTTTGTTACAATTAATAAACTGGTATTGACCCACTATTAACTGAAGTCTGTAATTTATTTAATTCTTTAACATTTACCTAATGTCCTTTATCTATCTGAGAATCCCATTCAGGATACCACATCACATTTAGTTGTCATGTCTTCTTAAGCTCCTCTTGGCTGTGACAGTTTCTCAGACTTCCCTTATTTTTGATGACCTTGATAGATTTGAGGAGTACTGGTCAGATACATTGCAGGATGCCCCTTCCATAGAAATCATGCTTTTCTCATGATTAGATTAGCGTTGTGGATTTACTGGAGGAAGACCACAGAGGCAGAGTACCATTTTTATCAAATTATGTCAAGGTTACACACGATCAATATAATTTGTAACTGTTGATGTTGACCTTGATCACATCATTGCCTGAAGTCTTGCTGCTTTTCTGATGTCTCCACCACAGTCACTACTTTTTCCTCTTTCCCACGTTTCGCTCTTTATAATAAAGTCATTATGCACACCCCACCCTTAAGGAGTGGGAACTTACGCTCCCCCTCCTTTAGTGTGGAGTATATAAACAATTTATTTTTGAAATTCTTCTGAATAGGTGTTTCTCTTCTTCTCTATGTGTTAATGTATTCAACGATTTATTTCCATCATTATTAACTCATAGTTATTCATTTCATTCCCTGGGTATAACCCAATATGACTTTACTTATTTTGTTGCTCACAGTGCTCCAGTGTTGATAGCTCTTTTACTTGACTCCTGTGTTCCTTTGACATACCTCCATCATTGTGGGTTTTTTTGTTTTTTTGTGAGGGACTGGGGAGACTTCCTGACTTTCTGGCACTGTAAGTTGCTACAGGATCATCTTGTATATTTTCTGCCCCAGTCCTAGCTCTTTCTCCAAAGAACCTTGGTTCCTTGGTTCCTTTTACTGGAAAATGGTATTAGAAACCAAGTTATGGGCATGAAGTATATTTGTGGCTACTGAAGTGTTATTTCTTTTAGGCCTTCTTAGCTGTCAGAGCAAAGAAATATATATGTGTTTTTATATGACATGTATATGTTATACATATATCACATAATTTCTATGTGAAGCTAGCCATTAAATTAATAATTAAAATATCTATTTATTAAACTAATTCATGACTTCTTCTTATAGGAATTGCAATTTTAATCTCCTGTATATGAACATTTTTGTAATGAGAAATTCAATAGGCTTCCTAGAGCAGGTCACCTATATAACAGTGGTAATGAATAGCAAATTATGAACAACTTACAGTCTAGAAGTAAGAAAAGTGGAATCAAATGTGGGTGCAAGTCAAGGACAGCACAAAGTCTTAGAGAAGCGATATGAAGAGGAGGAGAAATCAATGTAATTCACTAAGAAAAACAAACAACAGCTGAGCATGTGGTACACATTACTAGTGCTGCCCAACGACCGTTCCTGCCCTCCTTCAGGCTCACTACGCTTCCCTTGCCTCTTGGTGAGGTGCAACCATGAGTCTCGTTATGCCCATTGGGTTAGGAGAGGAAGCTATGTGTGTAATAGCAAGCCTGATGGACAGCAGTGATCGTTTAGAAACCCAGTATTTTAGTCTACTAGGGCTCCCTTAACAAAATACCACAGACTGGGTAGCTTAAACGGCAGATATTTATTTTCTCACAGTTCTAGTGGCTGGAAGTCTGAGATTAATGTGTCTGCAAGTTTGTTTTCTCCTGAGGCCTCTCTCCTTGGCTTGCCGGTGGCCACCTTCTCACTGATTCCTGACTTCGTCTTTGTTCTGTGCATCTGTATCTTTAGTGTCCCTTTCTAGGTCATCGGTTATATTGGATTAGGGCCCACTCTTATGACCTCATTTAACTTTAATTATCTCCTTAAAGACCTTGTCTTTTAATATAGTGACATTGGGCACTAGGGCTTCAACATTTGAATTTGGGGAGAAACATAATCATAACACTAATATTATTTACAATAGAAAATATGAAACACAGAAACAAAATGTTGTCATGATACCTTTAATTTATTGTTACTCAGACTAGGAGGCTAGGACAATGACACAAAGTCAACTGGTAGTAATGGGAATGGGAGGGGCCAAATATAAACCACTGTTTTTCAGGGCATGGCAGTTCCTAAGATAGTCCCCTCAGATGCTTGCCACATATCTACATACTGTTTGCTTTTTCTAGAACAATAAAAGATAAAATACAAGTTTTAAGTGCAAGCAGAAAATTTGTTTAAAAAAATGCTAAAAATTCAAATGCAGTCTTGTGTTTCTTAATGACATGGATACATGCTAAGAAATGTGTCGTTATGTGATTTCATCATCATGTGAACAACATAAAGTGTACTTATACAAACCTAGATGGTACAGCCTGCTACATATCTAGGCTACATGGCATAGCCTATTGCTCCTAAGCCACAAACCTGCACAGCAAGTTACTGTACTGAATACTGAGGGCATTTGTAACACAATGGTATTTGCGTATCTAAACATAGAAAAGGTAAAGTAAAAATAAATTATAAGAGATTAAAAATGGTACACTTGTATAGAACACTTACTATAAATGGTGATTGCAAAACTCAGCGTTATTCTGGGTGAGTCAGTGAGTGAGTGGAAGTGAACGTGAAGGCCTGGGACATTACTGTACACTACTGTAGACTTTATAAACACTCTTCAGTTAAGCCACACTACATATACAAAAAACGTTTTTCTTTCTTCAATAATTAACCTTAATTTAATGTAACTTTCTTACTTTATAACCTTAAATTTTCTGATATTTTGACTCTTGTTGTAATGCTTAGCTTAGAAAACAAATATTGTATGGTTGTACAAAAATGTTTTCTTTATATTCTTATGAGATTTTTCTATTTAATTTTTTAATATTTTATACTTAAAAAAAAAACGAGGACACAAACACACATATTGGCCTACACCTACACAGAGTCAAGATGATCAATATCACTGTCTTCACCTTCACATCTTGTCCCACTGGAAGGTGTTCAGTGTCAATAACTTACACACGGAACTGTCATCTCCTACGATAACAATGCCTTCTTCTGGTATACCCCCTGAAGGATCTGCCTGAAGCTGCTTTACAGTTATTTTCTTTTAATAAGTAGAAAGAGTACACTCCAAAACAATAAAAATTATAGTATAATAAATACAAAGACCAATAATATAATTGTTTATTATCAAGTAGTATATACTGTACATAATTGTAGGTGCTACATGACTGGCAGTGCAGGTTTGTTTATACCAGCATCACCACAAACACTTGAACAATGCATTGCAATACAATATTACAGTGGCTACATCATATGATAGGAATTTTTCAGGTCTATTATACTCTTATGGGATCACGGTTGTATATGCTGTCCACTGTTGACAAAGATGTTTTGAAGCACACGACTATATATACAATAAGCTAGAATGTCATAAAAATATAAAATTTTTGATGTATACAATGACAATGATAATTACAGTAAATCATTGTCATAATGATAAAAACTATCTATGAGGAAATGCTGAAAAAGGAATTAATACAGATTAAAATGAAAACCTGAAAAAGTACCAAGGCCAAGAAAGGGATGAAAGCACGATCCTGTGAGGTCATGTCAGCTCGATGATTTTTCTTTGGCAAAACACCTATTAAATCATACGTGCCTGCTATTC
The DNA here is from genome assembly GCF_008728515.1 of Papio anubis. Lineage (NCBI taxonomy): Eukaryota > Metazoa > Chordata > Mammalia > Primates > Cercopithecidae > Papio > Papio anubis. The sequence continues at coordinate 69,298,751 of NC_044981.1, forward strand.
TGTGGGAATAAGATTTGCTCTAAGAGTTGCTCCTCCCCAAATTGCTACAGAACGTTTCCCCCTTTGGACATCTCAGTGCTATATTAATCCTAGCTTTTTTAACTCATTTTTTCCTTTGTCTTCAAACAATTTATGACTTTATTATTTTTTTGAGCTGTGATATACTGCACCATTTTCTCTGCACTTCCAAAACAAAAATCCTGTTACTTCGAATTCTTCCTTTTTGTCTCTTCTCCTCAAGCCTATCAACTAATAAATCCTACCCACTCACACCTTCAGCAAACGACTTTCTAAGACCAAATTTGCATGTCAGCAGGGTTCTAGGTATTAGGATATTGTGATAAGCAATATGAAAACTCCATATATTCTGTACATATTCCATATTGGATGATAGGCCATAAAATAAATAAATAGGAAATTGAGTGATAGGTCCCCTGATGGAGAACAAGGAGAGAGGGAGTCAATAACAGGAAACGTTGGGTTTATAGTCATTATTCTGTTCCTATGACTCTTCTAATATATTCTCGTTGTACTTAGAAAAAAAATCCAAATTTAATAACATTTTAGCCCACAAGAGGCCATCATCTGGCCCATACAAACTCTTCAAAGTCATCTCCTTCGTTTAATACAAACTTTAGATTTAAAAAATTATTTTCAAATTTTAGCAACTCTTTTTCAAGTCTCATTTCATTTTTCTGGCTGTGACTTATAACTGCATTGAAAGAAATTTATGGTAAGACCCAATTACTGTATGATTTAGAATAATTCTATGACATGGAAACCTGAATTCTGCATGTCAAATAAGCAGGTTTAATCTACTAAATGTAGAGCCTTCATAAAATATTTATACAGCCTCCTAAAATCCTTTATTACATGCAGCAAGGTGCATACCTTAATGGGGTAAGCAGAAGAATGTCCTCCAAAGATGTTACCTTACAGGGATAAAGGAACTCTGAAAATCTAGGTGAAACCAACACAATCATGATTACTTCCTCCATAATCACACCAATACTTATAGAGGAAGAAAGGAGGTAGAAGGGTCAGAGTAGGTGTGACTACTGAAGTCAAGGTTGGAGTGACTGTTCACTTTTAAGAGGGAAGAGGGCCACAAGTCAAGAAATGAGGATCACTTCTAGAAGCTAGAAAAGGCAAAGAAACACTAACCTAGAACCACAGAAGAAACACTGCCCTGCTGACACCTTGTTTGTAGCCCAGTGATAATTCTGACCTTCAGAACTATAAGATAATCAATTTATCTAATTTAAGCTACTAAGTGTATGGTGATGTGCTACAGCAACAAGAAATTAATATACTTAATCCAATAAATTTATAGTTATAGTATTTGAACAAACATATACAAACACCTGAATAGACTGTTCACAAAAATATGTAGAACTGTTACCACCACCTCAGTTTGTTTGTACAAAATAACAACTGCTGATTTTTCTCCAGGTCTGTAACTTTACTGTGACTTAACCAAGGATGTATAAATCATCTAAATTTTATTTGAAAATATTAAGATGATCTCTAAGTTTTATAGATGTACAAGTCTTTATTTTAATTTTAAAGCATCAAGTATTCTCATTGCTACTTAAAGGAAGTCTTTATTACTGTTAAAAAAGGAAATAAACTGGTATATTTGTCTAAATAGTCTACAACTTTATTCAGATGAATCAACTATGAATCATATCTATTGCCATATGACTAAGAAATTGAATCACTTGTTTCCATGCATGCATGTTACTACAAAATTGGACTGATGTTTGGGAATTTGGGGTTTTGTTGTTTTTCTTTGGTTTAATTCAATAAACACACATTAAGCATACACATATATTATGTAACAGCTCACAATCCATTCACAGGGACATTCTGCCATTATACAGCTGTTCAAAATGGAAGATTTATTTTTCTATCTCGAAATTCACTAACCCAACGATATCTCAAAAATATTTTGTAATTTTCATTCCTTCAGGTATTGCCAATAAAATCAAATGTGTTAATCATCTGGGTGTAGCATAACACCTAGTTTGGTCCCACATTTTTAGCCAGAAACATACTAACCAAGCAAACACAAATGTTTTGTATCTCAATTAAAAAAATCAAACAGCAATTATTTGATAGATGCCTAATTAGAGCCCATTATTTGTTCATGTAACAAGTATTTTTATACACACATATTCAAAGGATTCTTAAATGGGCGTATTCCTGTGTAAGTTGGCAATCAAGAAGAATGCAGTTGTAGTGTGGTTATTAGCCAGAATTTTTATTGAAAACAGTGGGCTACTTGTTTTATATTTGAAATTTTCATGCAACAATATTTTCTTAGGTAGTTCAGACACTCTAGATTTTCAAATGTTTACAAAGTACTGATTTTCATTTACTCTGGGAATTTTCTAACTCAATGCATTAGCAAGTGGAGAAAACACCTGCATGCCAAAAACAAAAGGAAGCAAAACAAACACAAAATCCACGTGCTCCATAAAGAGAAAGATGAGATATATTTTTAAATGATTAACTCATTTATATCTAACAGTTAATTTGTTTTAAAGATTTATTTTAAAATATATTTGAAAATAATTAAGTGGAACAGCTACACTCTGTGTTTTTCCCAATTTAAGGTAGTGTTTATATACTATAGGTTATATGCAATTGTCAAAGTCACCTACATTACCCTCTGCCTCATCATAAAATCATAGACTATTAAAGGTAGACGAGAATTTGAGATCACCACCTCTGGCTCTTTCATTTCTCAGGTAAGGAAATGAAGCCAAGAAAAAAAAAAATGCTTCAATATAGCAAGAAACAAACTTCCACTCCAGAGGTTCCTAAACTTTCTCAGTTCACAGGGCCCTTACATTCTCAGTAGCTTTTTCATGGTGCTCATAGCACAAAAGAAATGCTTGTAAGTTCCCCTTATTAAGTAGTTACATCCAAACAATATTTTAATTAAATTTATTAAAAACTATATCCTACGATTTAATAGCTACTTAAATGATACATGTAAATTGAGAGGAAAAAAATAGTATCTTTACGCCATTCTTAACCACAATTACTTATTAACAGGATCCATGCTCTTGCTAGGCATTGCATGATTTGCCAAGCCTTGGAAACGTTGTATACTGCCACCCTCATTTCCTATTCCATGTTGATTTTCACATACTATTTGCTTTTTATCACAGCAACTGTTGAAAACTCAGCCTCACAAAAAATATGATCTAATTATAGAAGTTGTAATGTGAACTAATGTAAAACTGTGGACTACTATGAGCTACTAGTGTGTGCAGTATCCAATGAATGTCAAGTGTCACCTTCAGAAAATATTAGAATACTTCACTAGCTGTTCCCTGTGAGTTTACTGCCATGTCCCAGAGGCTTTGGTGCACAGTTAGAGAACCACAGGTCTAGCCAAAGATAGAGCGCACTGGAGTTCAGAATTCCTGATTCTATGTTCAATGTTCTTTCCACTATATTCAAAATTCAGAGGTAATATATTTTATTTCTAAAACCTTTATTTTTCTACCTCAGCAAGTTAACTTTCTAATAAAACAGAGTACCTACTAACACAAAGCATTAAAATAATTTGTGCCACACTGAATAGCTGCAGATTTTACCCTTTCATCTTAACATGAGTCTTTATTAATCCCACTCTGAATCATAATGTTGAAAGTTATATATGAAAATTCTTCTTTTAGTATTGTATGGTGATTAAGATCAGATACCCTGGAGTTTATGGCTTAGGTTCTTATATCAGTTCTGCCATTTACTTGACTATGGGTATATTACTTACACTCTCTATTACAAGTTCTTCACTTGTAAGATAGAGATAACAGTAATATTTACTTTAGAGTAGTGGTGAGAATCAAATTAGCTATTTCTAATAAATTACCTGAGTTGAGTTAAAGTAAGATTCTTCCATTATCTTTCAATCTTCATCATCACACACATATCAAGTAGCATTCCAAGTTTACATGTAACAATGTTGCCTACTATTACTACTCTATAAAATATCTTAGGTCCCACAAATTTTTACCTATGTTAATTTTAAAATTTAAATAGCATATTCAATCACATTTAAACACATGGCATTGAAATACAATATCTGATATACATGTTATAAGCTTTCCACATAATAAAATGAGGTATACACTATCAACAGAGGGAAAATGATTTTCACACAAGATACAGCGTATAAACACTATAGTTTGGAATGGCATTTTACACTGTATTGTTTTTAGAGGAATCCCCAAATATTAGCCCTTTGTGTATTATCCATGCTCAAATTTCCTCTCATTAAAGGATTGGAAGTGTGGAGACTATTGTATCTCCAGCACTCACAAAAAGTTAATTATAAAATATTTTCAAATATCATAAAATTAAGAATATCTTTTGCTTTTCCCTCCAGGGTCACATCTTTTGTCCATGAGGAAACACAGTCTTCTTAGTCATATCTGCAGTGTGCTTGAGTATTGAGCTAATAGAATGACTAATAATAAAGTCCTAATCCAGTATGCTTTAATTAAATAGATAGCTAAGGGATTTCACTCTTCAGAACATTATGTCTCAGAGATAAAAATGTTTTATATTTTGAAAAGATGAATTCATTATGGTGTGTGAGTGCATACAAATAATTCTAACCTTATTCATTCAAAAGGCTTACTAAAGGATCAAAGAAAAACAAGTCATTAACTTCTCTAACCACATTATCCACCTACACAAAGCTCTATGACTTTGTGACTATCAAAAGCACAAAATTTACAACAGCAGCAACACTCAATGATGACTAATTCTTCAATATTGGATAAGAATCAAGTAGACATCGTGAATTCTTGATGTTTTCTGCAACATGTAGGAAATTAGAATGATTTAGTTCAATTTGGCTGAGTTAAAATTTATCTTAGAACTATAAATGAATAATTGACTTAAAAATCATGTGTGCAGTTAGAATGTATTTTTGTTCTTGCTGTTAACAGTCCAAACAAGTACAGTGTCTTGGTGTGTTTTTTCACCTCCAGTGCCCAGGATGGCATTTCTTGATGGAAGCATGAGTGTGGACATGAGCAGATAAGTGGAAAGATTGGGGTTTCCTTATCTCCAAGGTGTTTATGTAGGAAATTCTTTTCTGATTCGAACTACTAGGATTGAAGAGTAAGTGTAGTCATTAAAACTGTGTTCCTGGTATTAAGGAAACGAAATTTGTGAAGAGAATTTAGGCATTTAGGTTGCAGATAAACATTCAACAATTATATATTTAACTTATCCTAGGTTTTGGTATTTGCTAGATCAGAATGAGCTGTGATAAACCACCAATTAGAAACCTCTGGTTTCTACTATCAGGCATCTTGAATAAAATCTCCAAAATCAAAATCTGCCTAATTGGGGCAGGGCTTCTATACTTTTTTAAACACCAGAGACCACTGTAATGTTCAGGCAGGGTAAGAAACTCTAACATGGAACTTTAAAGGACTTTAATTTGAACCTGGAGAATGGGTACGATTTTTGTTATTAAAAAATAAAGGAGAAAGAATTTTAAAAAGAATTAATATAATTAATAATGTGTTCAAAAGTTAACATTATTTACCAACTTCTATGCCTCCTACAAAGCCCAGGTCAAAATCACCTTAAAGAATACTATTTTGATTCCACATGCTTTGTGTTCTAGCCTATGTTAGCCTATTAACTATTTCTGTAGACGTCCATGCTGTAGGTTTATCTTTGTAGGCTATAGGTGCTTTTGCTCTGCCCTTCCTTTATCTGGTAAAATAAGAGGAGAGACTAGAGGAAGCGTATTCAAAACTAAACAAAACACACTTACAAATGTGTAAATGCCTTTCAGTCACCCTTTCAGCAAACATTTTCACATATTCAACTGAATTAGTCACTCCCATTTCTATCCTCTGATAGAATTTTGTTCATGTCCTTTTTATAGATTTAATTATGTTACATTATGGAGTCAGTTGTGTTTTATTTTATATGATGCTTTCCTTAGGTAGAAAAGAAAATAAAGACTTGATGCTCTTCTAATCCCTAAGAAGTTTGCACAGCGTCTGGCAAACAGATCATAGAAATATTCATAATGCTGAAGCTCCTCTGCTATTCTGTACTTTTTCAATAACACGGACTATAAATCTGTCTTTTATTACATTGTATGTCGTTATATTCTTGTGCGTGTGTGAGGATGTAATATTTGCTGCTTTTCTGGAAGTTCCTTGAAAGAGTGGACTGAGTTTTCTTCTAGCCTGAATCTACCTATCCCACATAGAATATAGCAGATACTTTTTTCTTGTTAATTAAATTGGGGATAATTATATTCAAGACTAATTACTGGGACAACAGTTTGCAAAAAAAGATTCGGGAAAACATTGAATGTTAGGATGAAAGTATTGATTCGATTCAGTAGAGCATGAACTGTCACTGTGGTTTCTTGAAGGGATAAAACTAGGTATAATGGGAAAAAGATTGCTCTGCTCTTTGCCGGTTGTATATTTTTGATGAATTCTCATACCTTTTCTACATCTCAGTTTTATCTTGTGTGAAATGAGAGGACTGGACAATGCCAGTGGATTCAAAACCTCACTGATAATCAGAATCAACTGGGGAGATATATAAACATACAGATTTGTTTCCATCCAAATAAATCTGAATCTCTCTGAGTGGACTCCAAAAGTTTAGATTTTAATACATTTCCAGTTTATTCTGATAATCATTCAAGTATGGTCCATGTTATGGACTAAACGTTTGTGTCTTCCCAAAATGTATATATTGAAACCCTAATCCCAATGTAATGGTATTTGGTAAGGTGAGGTCTATGGAAGGTAATTAGGTCAGGAGAAGGAGCCCTCACAGGTGGGATTAATGTCCTTACAAGAAAATGCCAGAAAGCCAGCTAGTTCTTTTCGTACCATGTGAGGACACAGCAAGACGATGGCTGTCTATAAACCAGGAACAGGACCCTCAGCAAGAACTCGACCCTGCTGGCACCCTATTTCAGACCCCAACTTCCAGAACTGTGAGAACTGTGAGAAATAAATTTATGTTATGTACAAGGCACCCAATGTCTTTTTTATTATAGCTGCCCAAACTGACTTAGACCAATAACATCAGCATCACCTGGAAACTTGTTTAAAATTAAAATTGTTTATTTCCACCCCACACCTACTGAATCAGAAACTTTGGGTGGTGTCCAACAATGTAAGTTTTAAGAATTCATCCAGATAATCCTCACACACACCAAAATTTGAGGGCTACTTAGATAAAGGATGGATAAAACACCTGTCGTCTTTGCAATTCAGTAATTATATGATCAAAGGTAAGCAGGAAGACTATTCAAGAGGAGACTCTAGAGGAAGGAGACCCATATCTAAACAAAATGTATGTGTAAATACTTCTTCTATAAGGGAAAGATTAACTTGAATTCAGCCTTTAACCGTAACACAAATAGTTGTACTTAGCTTTCAAATATCAGATCATGTCACCTTTTCTTATAAGTGTGTTCTTAAATGTATACCTGAACTTCACTAAATCCTTCTCTCTTCTCTCACAACATCCTCTATAATTACTTATTACATGCTTATAATACAATATAACTGTAGTTAATTCTCAACTATTTAAGGAAAAAACTATTTCTTGTTATCTCTGTAAACCTACCTTCTAACATAATGTTTAGCTCCTCATGGATATTCTAGAATGTTTAATAAATGAGTAAAGTGAGTACCCTAAATAATGAGTGATACAGAAATGTGATTCTAATGAATTCTTTTGACTTTAAATTAAGACTGAGTGATTTAAAGAATTTGTATTTCAAATAAAAATGCTAATTTTTCACTTGATAACACTTTCTAATTATTTGTAAATAAATTAAGCTATAAAGAAAGGACATGCCCAAAAGATAAACAAGTAAATATCTAGTTGTCAGCTTTTAGTAAATGATCCGTAACACTAAGTTACCTAAAAATTTGGCTGGAGACAGTCAATATTTTTATAAGCTGGCAGCTTAAATTGTCTTTTAAGAGACACCTGATATGTTACAATAATATAAAAATAAAGCAGAGATTTAAATTTTTGTTAGTGTTGTGAAAACATTTTTCTTCAGTTGCAGATACATAAATACTTGCATATGTTTTAAAGATTGAAGTTCTAAGTCCATTATTTTGTCTGGTAGGAAAAAAACTGCTTTCTCATTACTTAGGCAGAATGTTACTAAGTATATTAAAAACAGTTTTCAATTAAAAATATGCATAGTGGTATGAGAGATCTTACTTGGTAGTATAAAAATATCAACTATATTGTTCTCCCTATTTCTTTAAAGAATCTAGTGGTATCAAAATAAAAAATATATAACTTGTAATACTATGGATTTTAGCCTGTTTCAAGGTGCAACCTTTCCTTTCTTGTAATAGGATATCACTGTTTATTCCAGGGCAATAGGAAATGGAAACTGATACATGTATTCTCAGCTAATTGAGGAAACATCTATTCCATCTACACTTGAGCAAAGTACTTTTCATCTATATTTTCTATCTTTAGGTTGTATTTCCTTCTTTGGTACAGAAATTGTCTAATGGCTATCACTATTTCATTTTTCTAAACCCCTTCTTTTTAATCAATTCATAACACTGATAATTGTATTACTTTTGATAGTTATTATATTTATAAATCATACACAGAATGATATCAGCTAAGGCAGATAATTAACTTATTAATATGAAGCTATGCATTGGCTGTCTTGCATACCATATTCTAATCCTGCATAGAAATATGCAGGATTAAACTTTCCAAGATCACCTCTCCTTTAGGGCTATTTCTTCAGAGAAATAAATGGGGCAGTGTTGGTTTGGTTCACCAGGCTCTCCAGTGAAGTTTCCAATAAATTCTATTACTCTCTGACCCAACATTTGCCCATCTTTTTCAAGGAGAAAGTTTCTGGCCCTAGTCTGAAAGTACTATCTTCTCTCAACTAATTCCACCACAGAATCTACTGCTTCAAGGGGATAGCTAGCAGCTGTGTTCTGGGTACAGGAGCCTGTTCTTTGACAGATGGATTTCTTAGGAGATATCTAGTAAACTCTAGAATTTCTGCTATTTTGCTGTGTTTAATCCTAGCAAAGGATATAGCTAGAACCCATAATTAAAAATAAATGTCTACATCATCTCTTATGGTAGTTTGCTCATATTATTCAATTATTGAAGACATGGTCTTTCAAGATAAAGATGACACTGCCGCTTCCCCTCTTAAGAAAATTGTTTTGCAAGTAACTTTAAAGAATGTAGAGTGACTCATACACCCTCATTTTGTTTCCCTTTGTGACCAAGAACAAGTATTTTGAGAGAGTTGGCTGCATTAGAAGTTCAATCTGTGGTCACTGAAAAAGCTGATAGACCAAAGTGCTGAACTCAACAGCACTCTGCCCTTCCTCTTATTTCCCCCTTTATCCTGTCCCAAGAGAAAAGTGAGTAGAAGTCTTGGGTCAATTCTACCAAATTTTTCATATTGATGGTTTTTTACAAACAACAAAAAATAACAAAACTGGTGTTTTAAATAATCATACTAAGTTGAAGATTCATAATTTGAAACAAAATATTGTAGCCTGTATAATAATTCTGAAAAGAATATTTATACAGAACACTGAGTGTTTCTATTTTATTCAATCAATGTTAATTTGCTCCATTATTGTCTTCCATTTAGTAAGACAAATATCAGAGAATTTTGTCTTCATAGCTTTGGATTTATTATAATCAAGCAGATTGAGATTCAAAAGTCCATATCCAAAGGAATAGCATGCTTTAGAACAATCTAGGTTTCATTTGTTCTTAAAAAGTTTGAGAGAAACAAACAAAACATCACTACTCTCAAAGTAATAATAAACCTGGGACAGTAGTAACAACAAGAGCATTTGTTTTACTTTGAAAAACAGAAATATTAAATTAAATTACCCCAAGATTTATTTTTCTTCTAGTATTTTAAAGATATGAGTATTGAAACTATTAAATAATTCCATTTTTTAAAAAATTCAAAGGAAAGTTCCAAAATGTTACAATTACCTCTCAGTTTTTGATTGATTTCTTCTTTTTCCTTTATTTTCAAAATGTATGTAATACATTTAGATTACTTTGAAAACCAGAACATATAAATTCCATTATATGTACTCAGAAATTTTAATGTCATTTACTGTTTTTCAAAATATTCCGTACATATCAGTCCTTTGGATGACAAGTGACTCATCCTTTGTTCCCTCTCTTATTCACATTCCCAAAGGGTAGGAATCAAGACACTTGCATCTGAGTTCCTCAGACATGACTTTGCAAGGTCCTTGGCATGATGTGTTTTTATTTTCAGAAAACAGTTTCTGCAAAGAAAAATTACAACGAATTTACAGACAGTAAAGAATAATACCTGGAAGCAAATAAAGAAAAGATGTCTAGCTCCCATGAAACTAAGAGCTTATATTTTAAAATTTACTGCTTAAAAATTATTTGCTCTCCCTCAGTCAAAAAGGTAAGTAAAAAACAATACTAAGTTTTCATTAAGCCCTTTCTCCAAACAGACTCAGAGGTGAAGTCAGGAGCAAGAATTCTGACCAAAGATTACACTTGGGACAAACAGAAAAAACAGTGAAAAAGAGAGAACATTTTGTTGCCTCTGTTCCAGACCCCATTAACACAAACTCTCACTACTGTAGACCATTTTCCACAGAACCCTACCAGAGAATTTATTACACCTAAGAATCAGATAACTCTGGAAAATGTCCTGGTTAAAACATTTACTGCTAGCAAAGTCTTGGGAATTTATATTCAATCTCTTCTCCCTTATTCTTACCCCAAAGGTTTACTGCAATAGCTCCACAAAGTTAGGGAGAGGGGGCACCTCCCCCAGAGTGCCATGTGGAAGACCCCATCCTGTAAATAGTTGCCTCAGTAAAACATCATCCCATAAAGCATAGCAGGCCATCCCTTCAGGGAGTGGGGATAAGAAATCAAAATATCTCAGTAGCCTCCAACTTCAAGAGCATGAGTGTTAAGGATCAGATTTGAGAGCCCATAATCCGAAAGGAGGAAATGAAAAAAGCAATAATAAAAACTGACTAACATATCCTTGGAAAGCAAGTTAATATTTTTAAGAGAAAACATTTCTCACCAATTAATTATTTTACTTAAAAAAGGAGGAGAAATCTTACTATCTTTGATTTTATAATCTTTTGAGGAAATATGTATGTAAAATCAGAATCTAAAAGCTGCTAATCTTAACATTTTTGCTGGTAACGTATTTAGGTCCAATGATTAACGATTAAGAATACCCATCCTTTCATAGTTCAGTGATTGATTTTACCACTGAAGAAGCATATTAGATGTGAGGAAGGATTTTAATGCGTTAATTTCTATATATTTGAAATTTTGGATTATCTAGTTTTAAAAAATTGGTTTAGTTCACAGCTGTTACATTACCTAAGCATTTATTTGTTAAAATGTGTGAACTATAATCAATGTAAAATTATTGAATATAAAAAGAAAACCCAAATAATTGCCAGGATGTTTCCAAATATTAGCATTAAATATTATCATTATTTAGAGCCTAGCAATATGAGGAAATTGTTTATGTCTGCATTGTAGACATTGGCAAATTATTCAAGTCAAGAAAAAATTCCCCACACTGCTGTATGGCAGAATAAGAGGCTGTGTCTATACAACTCTGCAATAGATTGGAACAAGAGCCATCATCAATCAACATGTTTATCAAAACAACACCCAACAAGATGAATATAGCTTTTGTTTTCTGTTTTTTGTTTTTTTTTTTTCTCAATAAATTTACTAGTTGGTTTGGTATCTCATGTACACAGTCTGAAGGACAGGGGAATTGACTGAGAAAATCTGGGAGGACAAACAAAAATATTAAGTCATTTTGGAAAGTACATCGACATGAAAAATGGATCAGTAGCTTCCTCAAATCAGGCCAGATTAGTGTAGAGATATAAAGCCTTGAATAGGTGATGTTATTGATATACTAGTAAGTTCAACATTAGGGAATTTGATACATTCTTTCCTATTCTTCCCTCCAAGGCATAACAAATTGAGCTTGATGAACAACAAACCTTTACAGGAAATGCTGGCCTTCCACAATTCTCTTCTCATTTCACAAAATAGCCAGTTCCACTTTCACAAATTTTCTTATTCATCCTAGACATATTACTACAGATAAGTGTATATGCCAAGTTATTTTTTCTTGAAAAAGAGATAATATTTGCCATTATCATCACTTAACAACTTGAGCATCAACAGAGACAGAAACTGTGTGAGGTCTGGAAGCTCAAGAGGAATGGAAGAACTTGATGTGATGTTTCTTCACTGTTACTAAAAGACAAATCCCTGTTCTATGGAATGCTACCCCAAGGAGGCTTTTGACTCTTTAATCATTGTAGAAATAAAAGCAGGTATGTGCTCTGGCTATCCGTTGCCTCACGTCCCTGAATAGAAGAGCCTGTAATGCTGAAAAGAAGTTGATGTTTAAAACACTTTCATTTCAGAGTTGAAAGAAAGTATACATAAATAATGAAGATGTACTTGAGTATGACAACATGAACATAAAAATCATGTGGGTTTATGAACATGTAAAAAAAATGGCCAAAATATAATAGAAACAGTAAACGAAAAATAGTCACTATTACTCAATATTGTGAAATTATCAACAATATTCGAAACTCTACTAACTGACATTCATGCATATATGCATATACAGACAGATTCACAGATTCGTGCACACAAGGACTTTCTTTGAAACAAATAGTTTGTTTTTAATAAACTTATCTTGGAATAATTTTAGATTTGCAGCAGAGTTCTAAAGATAGTACAGAGTTCTGATATACCCTGGTTTCAGTTTCCCCTACTCTATTGTCTGACTTTACCATGATATATTTTCAAAATGAAGAAACCAACATTGTTACATTACTTTTAACTCAACTCCAGACTTTATTCTTATTTTACAAGTTTTTCCATTTCTGGAAATGTCTCTTCCAGTTCCCAATCCAGGATTCCATATTGCACTTACTTCTATTTATTATTATTATTACTATTATTATTATACTTTAAGTTCTAGGGTACATGTGCATAACATGCAGGTTTGTTACATATGTATACTTGTGCCATGTTGGTGTGCTGCACCCATCAACTCGTCAGCACCCATCAACTCGTCATTTACATCAGGTATAACTCCCAATGCAATCCCTCCCCCCTCGCCACTCCCCATGATAGGCCCCGGTGTGTGATGTTCCCCTTCCTGAGTCCAAGTGATCTCATTGTTCAGTTCCCACCTATGAGTGAGAACATGCGGTGTTTGGTTTTCTGTTCTTGTGATAGTTTGCTGAGAATGATGGTTTCCAGCTGCATCCATGTCCCTACAAAGGACACAAACTCATCCTTTTTATGGCTGCATAGTATTCCATGGTGTATATGTGCCACATTTTCTTCATCCAGTCTGTCACTGATGGACATTTGGGTTGGTTCCAAGTCTTTGCTATTGTGAATAGTGCCGCAATAAACATATGTGTGCATGCGTCTTTATAGCAGCATGATTTATAATCCTTTGGGTATATACCCAGTAATGGGATGGCTGGGTCATATGGTACTTCTAGTTCTAGATCCTTGAGGAATCGCCATACTGTTTTCCATAATGGTTGAACTAGTTTACAATCCCACCAACAGTGTAAAACTGTTCCTATTTCTCCACATCCTCTCCAGCACCTGTTGTTTCCTGACTTTTTAATGATTGCCATTCTAACTGGTGTGAGATGGTAACTCATTGTGGTTTTGATTTGCATTTCTCTGATGGCCAGTGATGATGAGCATTTTTTCATGTGTCTGTTGGCTGTATGAATGTCCTCTTTTGAGAAATGTCTGTTCATATCCTTTGCCCACTTTTTGATGGGGTTGTTTGTTTTTCTCTTGTAAATTTGTCTGAGTTCTTTGTAGGTTCTGGATATTAGCCCTTTGTCAGATGAGTAGATTGCAAAAATTTTCTCCCATTCTGTAGGTTGCCTGTTCACTCTGATGGTAGTTTCTTTTGCTGTGCAGAAGCTCTTCAGTTTAATGAGATCCCATTTGTCAATTTTGGCTTTTGTTGCCATTGCTTTTGGTGTTTTAGACATGAAGTCCTTGCCCATGCCTATGTCCTGAATCGTATTACCTAGGTTTTCTTCTAGGGTTTTTATGGTATCAGGTCTAACATTTAAGTCTCTAATCCATCTTGAATTAATTTTCGTATAAGGAGTAAGGAAAGGATCCAGTTTCAGCTTTCTACTTATGGCTAGCCAATTTTCCCAGCACCATTTATTAAATAGGGAATCCTTTCCCCATTTCTTGTTTTTCTCAGGTTTGTCAAAGATCAGATGGCTGTAGATGTGTGGTATTATTTCTGAGGACTCTGTTCTGTTCCATTGATCTATATCTCTGTTTTGGCACCAGTACCATGCTGTTTTGGTTACTGTAGCCTAGTAGTGTAGTTTGAAGTCAGGTAGCATGATGCCTCCAGCTTTGTTCTTTTGACTTAGGATTGTCTTGGCAATGTGGGCTCTTTTTTGGTTCCATATGAACTTTAAAGGTGTTTTTTCCAATTCTGTGAAGAAACTCATTGGTAGCTTGATGGGGATGGCATTGAATCTATAAATTACCTTGGGCAGTATGGCCATTTTCATGATATTGATTCTTCCTATCCATGAGCATGGTATGTTCTTCCATTTGTTTGTGTCCTCTTTTATTTCACTGAGCAATGGTTTGTAGTTCTCCTTGAAGAGGTCCTTTACATCCCTTGTAAGTTGGATTCCTAGGTATTTTATTCTCTTTGAAGCAATTGTGAATGGGAGTTCATTCATGATTTGGCTTTCTGTCTGTCTGTTACTGGTGTATAAGAATGCTTGTGATTTTTGCACATTAATTTTGTATCCTGAGACTTTGCTGAAGTTGCTTATCAGCTTAAGGAGATTTTGGGCTGAGACAATGGGGTTTTCTAAATATAAAATCATGTCATCTGCAAACAGGGACAATTTGACTTCTTCTTTTCCTAACTGAATACCCTTGATTTCTTTCTCTTGCCTGATTGCCCTAGCCAGAACTTCCAACGCTATGTTGAATAGGAGTGGTGAGAGAGGGCATCTCTGTCTTGTGCCAGTTTTCAAAGGGAATTTTTCCAGTTTTTGCCCATTCAGTATGATATTGGCTGTGGGTTTGTCATAAATAGCTCTTATTATTTTGAGATACGTTCCATCAATACCGAATTTATTGAGTGTTTTTAGCATGAAGGGCTGTTGAATTTTGTCAAAACCCTTTTCTGCATCTATTGAGATAATCATGTGGTTCTTGTCTTTGGTTCTGTTTATATGCTGGATTACATTTATTGATTTGCATATGTCGAACCAGGCTTGCATCCCAGGGATGAAGCCCACTTGATCATGGTGGATAAGCTTTTTGATGTGCTGCTGGATCTGGTTTGCCAGTATTTTATTGAGGATTTTTGCATCGATGTTCATCAGGGATATTGGTCTAAAATTCTCTTTTTTTGTTGTGTCTCTGCCAGTCTTTGGTATCAGGATGATGTTGGCCTCATAAAATGAGTTAGGGAGGATTCTCTCTTTTTCTATTGGTTGGAATAGTTTCAGAAGCAATGGTACCAGCTCCTCCTTGTACCTCTGGTAGAATTCGGCTGTGAATCCATCTGGTCCCGGACTTTTTTTGGTTGGTAGGCTATTAATTATTGCCTCAATTTCAGAGCCTGCTATTGGTCTATTCAGGGATTCAGCTTCTTCCTGGTTTAGCCTTAGGAGAGTTGCACTTACTTCTTATGTCTGAAGAGCTCCTCTAGCTCCTGACAGTTTCTCAGTCTCCCTTTGTTTCATGACCTTGAAGTTTTGAGAAGTACTGATTAGGTATTTTATAGAATGCCATTCAATTTGGGTTTGTCTAGTGTATTTCTTACGATTAAACTGAGGTTATAGGTTTTTGGAAAAATTACACTGAATGTAAAGTACCCTTCTAAATAAGTAATATCAGGGGTAGATGATATGAACATTAGTTGTTACTGGTGATGTTAACCTTGATCATTTTGTTAAGGTGGTGATTACCAGGTTTCTTCACTGTAAAGTTACTGTTTTTTCCTTTCCATACACTATTCTTTGGAAGAAAGTCACTAAAATATAAAATATTCAGCAATTGAGTGTGAGTGTTTGGCTCACACTCAAAGGTGGCAAACTTCATCTCCTGGAGAAGGGATTT
Source organism: Papio anubis (assembly GCF_008728515.1). Classification (NCBI taxonomy): domain Eukaryota; kingdom Metazoa; phylum Chordata; class Mammalia; order Primates; family Cercopithecidae; genus Papio; species Papio anubis. The sequence continues at coordinate 69,315,002 of NC_044981.1, forward strand.
TAGAAAATTAGGAATTTTTATGTAAGGAATATTTATCTCCTTGCCCCAATATATTTATTCAACAAATCATATTTATCATTATAGATCCATGGATACTTATTTTATATTTTATACTATAATTCAATACTATATTGCTCATTTTGTTACTCAAATTGTTCAGCTTTGGCCATTGGGAGCTCTTTCAAATTGGCTTCCATGTCCCTTGAACATAGCTGCATGCTTTTGTTTCTGCTTTTGTTTTGTTTTCACAATTTATTTCCTGGTAATGCAAGATGGTGAGACTCATCTTGTACTTTTTCTGCCTCAGCTTTAGACTCAGCCATTTCTCCAAGGACTCCTTGTTCATTTTATTGGAGTTGGACAACGAGTAGAAAAAATGAGCTTTTAACAGAATCAAGATCAGTGTCCTGAAAGGCCAGCAAATATATGCCTTCTTTTTTATTTTCATAAGCACTAACACAGTATCAAAATTTAAAAAGTACAACGTAGGCCAGGCTCAGTGGCTCACACCTGTAATCCCAGCACTTTGGGAGGCCAAGGCAGGCGGATCGCAAGGTCAGGAGATCGAGACCATCCTGGCTAACATGGTGAAACCCCATCTCTACTAAAAAAAATAATAATAATAATACAAAAAATTAGCTGGGCATGGTGGCAGGCGCCTGTAGTCCCAGCTACTTAGGAGGTTGAGGCAGGAGAATGGCGTGAACCCAGGAGGCGGAGCTTTCAGTGAGCAGAGACCATGGGCCACTGCACTCCAGCCTGAGTGACAGAGTGAGACCCAACCAAAAAAAAAAAAAAAAAAAAAGTACAATGTATAGTAACCTTTCAATCAAAACAGAGCCTCACAGGTGGAGGCTGAAAGCCTGCCATTGTTTGTGGTTGCTGTTGTTCAGCAGCTGATACAGGTGTTCTGGTGATGCTACTGTGCTGCTTAGTCACCCTGTACACATTATTATTATTATTATTATTTTACTGAATTAATGGTATGTCACATTTTTCACTCTTAAGTGCTTGTATGTGAGTAAGTATAAAACAATGATTAATTATCAGTAGCATATAAATCCAGAGTCAGAAATGATGGTGATGCTAAACACACACAGATTGTCCATGTGGGTGGCTGAGACAGTGACACATTTGTTTTCTGATAGTTCAACATACACAAACTTTGTTTTATACACAAAATTATTTTTAAAAAATTACCTTATTTCACTATTATTGCCCAAGAAAAAAATTTGTTACTATTTATTTTCACTGTAATTTTGAACCTCCCTATGTTGTTCTGAAGCCATTCAACTTTTATAAGAGAACCGTTAATTTATTTCTACAATTTCACATCTTTCTAAAAGGACTATCATCTCATTATAACTATTCTGTTTATTAGCCATATGGCCTTGGGAAAATTACTTAACCTCTGTAATCCTGTTCACCTCTCAGGACTCCAGTAAGGTTCCAATGAAATGGCAGACATAGACATACTTCATAAATTATAAAGCACTAGATAATACACATAACGTTTTAGGAAATACAACTATCAATTTTGTCAACAAATATCTTCCTTAGGGTTGACCTATTTCTTAAAACATGTCATTGTGCACCTTTTTCAGTCAGTTATGTCCTGTAATTGAGACAAACAAGTGCATAATTTTACATAGTATAAGCAGCCCTAGACTTCTTTCAACTCACACTTACACCACTTGACAAACTGCTCCCAAGGCTGATATTTAACCAGAAACCATCTGTAGGCCCTAATAGTTATTTGTGGTTGCTATTTATTATGACTGGTGATTGATTTCTGTCCTAATGGGTGACTGCACCTTTTCTGATTAGAGACAGATATGCCATACTAGTTGTTGAATATTTTATATGTCACCTTGGTCACACACATTTATCTCAGACAGATAATACAAAAATAAGTAGTTCTTTCTTGGCATCCCTACATAAATCTTACTCCAGTCTATGTTTTCTTCTGGCCTGACAGTCCCATGGGTCTCTATTCATGAGGCTCTTAACATGGCTTCAAGATTGTACTTAAGTGTCTCAGCTGAAGACAATCAGGTGGCACTGGGCACAGCCAAGAATGGGGAAAAGGTAAACAAAAGGATAGTGGGCTTCATTAAACCATAAGGGCAGCAAGTCTCTTCAGGACCCTTACAACGTATGACGTAATTTGGTCATATTGATTCTAAAAGACTCCAACTTCCTTAAGTGGCCACTTTAAGGGACAGCAGCATAATTTGGCCAGATGAGTTTCAGTAAATTAAAAGAAAGTTTACCTTTATTATTCACATGTAATGAATATTAAGTATGAATAATATTCTAAAATATTCTTTTAAAAAGTATAATCTAATGACTGTTATAGTCCAGAAATGCAATGTAACAGGAGGAAACTGTGGCCAAGGAAAAACACCTACAATTTGTGAAAGAATAGTTGGACTCAATGAAATAACCTTGTTATAAGCTGTTTACATAGTGTTGGCACAGGGCAGTCCTGTAATAAATGCTTGTTCTTTCATTGCTGTATTAACAAAATAAATGCTGTTCTATGCTGAAACTCTGAATCACATTAAATTAGCACTAACATGACAATGAAGCTGCAGAATGGTATATGGGTACATCTCAGGAAAAGCATTTTCCACTAATAAAATGAAGTAGCAGTGAAGTACCAAACTATAACACAAGAATTGATCTTGTGTGTATGGAGAAGACATCCATGCCAAACATGAGTGTTCATTCTGATTCAAATTTGTGAACTTAAGCAAAAGAAACACTTCAGAGAAATTCATCTTCATGAAAAAGAATTGTCATACCAAAGTCTCGTGCTATTTAAAATGGACTTTGTAAACAATATGACTCATTTATTTTATGTATTGTCACTGCGTCTCTACAACAGACAAAGCAAAAGACTTGTTATTACACAGCTTCTACTCTCAAGCAGCTTACAATCAATTCAGAATCTCACCTCCCAACCTGTCCTCTTCAATATCCCCATCTCAGTATATTACTCATTTCTCATATAAGGAAGTTATCTTTAAAATCTCCTTCTCTTATGTCCCACAGCCTGTCAAAAATCAAGTCCTGATATTTCTACTTTGTAAATATCTATCAACTTCTTCTGAACCTCTCCATCTCTCTTTCTTCAGCCCTAGTTCAAACCATCATCATCCTCTCTCTTCTGGATCCCTCTGGCTGAGAACTCAGGCAGTGAAACCAGATTGTCTGAATTGAATTCCTGGCTCTGCCATTTAATATATGTGGAACCTTGGTAAAATTGTTTCTTTTCTGCTATAGTTTGAATGTTTGTGTGGTCTGAAATTTATATGTTGAAACTTGTAAACCAAAAACGTATCTGAGATAAGTCTCAATCAATATAGTGTATTTTACCAAGGTTAAGGATGTGCCTGAGACACAGCCTCAGGAGGTCCTAACAACTTGTGCCCAAGGTGGTAAAGGTACAGCTTGGTTTTATACATTTTGGGAGACATGAAACATCAATCAATGTGTGTAAGATGTACATAGGTTTGGTATGGAAACACAAGACAACTTGAAACAGGAGATGCCAGGTCATAGATAGATTTAAAGACTTTCTGATTGGCAATTGGTTGAAAGAATTATTATCTAAAGACCTGGAATCAATAGAAAGGAATGTCTAGGTTACAGTAAGGGGTTGTGGGGCGGGCGCAGTGGCTCACGCCTGTAATCCCAGAATTTTGGGAGGTGGAGGTGGGCGGATCACAAGGTCAGGAGTTTGAGACCAGCCTGGCCAACACGGCAAAACTCCGTCTCTACTAAAAATACAAAAATTAGCCGGGCATGATGGTGCACACCTATAATCCCAGCTACTTAGGAGGTTGAGGCAGTAGAATCGCTTGAACCCAGGAGGTGGAGGTTGCAGTGAGCCAAGATCACGCCATTGTACTCCAGCCTGGGTGACAAGAGCAAGGCTCCATCTCAAAAATAAATAGTTAATTAAAATAAAATAAAGTAAGGGATTGTGGAAACCAAGGTTTTATCATGCAGATGAAAGCTCCAGGTAGCAGGATTTCAGAGAAAATAGACTGTAAATGTTTCTTATCAGATTTAAAGAGTCTGTTCTATCAGTCTTAAGATCTCTGTGTTGATGTTTGTGAAGCATGTCCGACCCCCATTTCCCATCATGGCCTAAACTAGTTTTTCCGAATAATTTGGAATGCCCTTGGCCAAAGGGAGAGGTGGGCTTAGAATTGACTTAGACTTTTATTTCTGGTTTACAAACTTAATCACCAATGTCATATTACAATGTGAGGCCTTTGGGAGGAGATGAGATCATGAGAGTGGAGCCCTTATAAATGGGATTAGTTACCCTTATAAGAAAAGCCCAAGAGGTCTGCCTTGTCCCCTTCCACCAAATAAGAACACTGCCAGAAGTCACTATCTGTGTACCAGAAAGTAGGCCCTTACCACACATTAAATCTGCTGGCACCTTGACCTTGGATTTCACAACCTCCACATCTGTGACAAACACATTTCTACTGTTTACAAGCCACCCACCTTACTGTATTTTGTTATGCAAGCCCAAATGGACTCAGACATCTTCCTTGTGCCTCAATTTGCTCATAGTTAACAGGAAAAATAAAATGGCCTACCTCATTATGATGATTTAATTAGCCATTACATTGTGCAAAGTCCTTAGAAGGAAGCCTGGCAACAAGTATTCAATACATTTTAGATAGCCTTCCCTGCTGCAATAACTTAAAAACATTAATCTGCATTTTTGCCCACTTGGCGTTATTATTTTGTTTTGGTTTTGGGTATATCCAGAGTGATTTCTTCTCTTCTTAAACAAAATCCTGATTGTGTCAAGACCTCGTTTCAATGACTTCCCATTATTCTTATGTTTAACCAAAATCCTTAATATTGCCTACAGGTTCCTGCATGATCTGGCTTTTTTTTTTTTTTCATCCTCAATATCTGCCAGCTTTTGTTAAATTAATAATAATGCTCAACAAACAACTCCCCCAAATCTCAGTGACTTAAAATTTCAAGGGGTCATTTTTGCTCATATTACACGCCAAATCTGGGCCAGCTAATCTCTGAGACTCTTCTCTAGTATGTGAGGGCAATTTTCACCACTGTCTTCACATTTGGGGATGAAGGTGGAAAGATCCGCCTGGGGTCAGTGCATGCTGTTCTATCAAGGCAGAGGGCAGGAAAGAGAATCCTAGTTAAGCCATGCCATTGCATCGAAAGCACTAGCTCATGTATGAAAAAGTATTGTGTCTATTCATATTCCAATGTCCAAAAATATATAATAAGGCCAAGCCCAAAGTCTAGGCAGGGAAGCATCCAAGGGCAGAAAAGGAATAAATAATTGTGAAAGAATATATAATTCAGCACACTTGGTGAGCTCCACCATATTGGTCTCTGTTTCTTTCCTCATATGTTAGTGTCTTGCTTTAAGTTCTTGCCACATGCAGTCTGTCTAGAATGTTCTCTTTCCTGCTCTTCATCTTCTACAAATATATAAAAAATTCCATCTGTTAGATTTTCCCCCATAGCACTTTTCAGAATGGTAAGTGCAAAAATAATTAATTCACTGATTCTTGAATGTCTTCCTCTCCACCACCAAATCTAAATTTGAATAAAAGTGAAAGCTATTTGGGAACAGAAAAGGTGTTAAATCTCTTCTGAAAGATCACCATTTGAGTAATATTTTAATTGCCTAAGGACACGGAGATTGACATTTTGATTAACAAACGCCCATCAGACACTTGAGGCAAGGCTATGAATTTAATCCAGTTTCCACTCTCTACTTTTGACTTCATGGTGAAGATAAAGCCCAAAGGACTTTGGAATTAAGACAACAATAAAAATTGAGATTACCTTGCAAGCAGTAATAAAAACAAGAAGTTATAGGTACCACAATAACAGGAAATCTGTTCTTGGAACATCAAAGATTTTTAAGAATACCATTATTCCCATTCTGTTTTCTGTCAGGATTCTGGAATTTTTATTTTTCTTGCAGCACAGAGGAAATTAGAATGAAGTTAAAATCTATTTGTTATTTACAGTATACTTTCTTTTCATATTGAAAACATCAGTGATCTCATCACGCTAGTTTTGCTTTTCCCTTCTAATGTATATATTTTTTAAAAAAACAGCGTATTTTCCACTTGCATATAACAATGGGTTGCACATTCCTGAGGTCCTTAAGAATTATTCTAAAATTGACTGCAGTGGGGGTTTCCTTTGACACTTAATCATGTCACTTCAAAGACTATTTTTAATTAGGTGCCCAAGAGAAAACACAGTTTCTGGTTTTAATTTATTTATAATCATGAAGCCTAGCAAAATCTTTAAAAAAAATAAAAATAAAAACTCTTCCTGGACAAGAAGGGCTATAGTTTCCCACCCCTCTCCCTTTGCAATATAACAATGGTGGAATACCAAGAAACAGAATGAACACAAAGTACAGCTTGACCTCAATGCAGTCACGTCAAAGAACAGAGGTAATGTAAGAAACTCACTCAGCTTTCAACGTGCTTCTCCTGGGGATTGCATAGCATCATGAAGCGCAGTTCTCTGGGAAGGAAAAAGAAAGCAGAGCCTGCTTTATACTCATATGCATCTCTATGTATATTAGTGTGTGTGTTTTACATTACATTAAATCTTTTGTTGGCTTTCAGACTCTCTCTGAGTGAAAGTGCACAACCAACACCTACACTGTCAAAGTTCACTATTTTCCTTCTAGTCTACTTTACATATTGCTGCTAGAACCCTTTCATCATGTCACTCGAGGACTCTAAAATCTCCAACAGCTTTCCACCACCTATAGGACCAAGTTCAAACACCATACCTTGTCATTATATTGCATCATTATCCCTCTGCCAAGGTATCTCCACATTTGCCTCCACAGGAGTCTTCTCCTTCATCTAGACCCAGTCCTCATTGACCCTTGAGTGCCCCTGCTCTTTTTCAGCCTTCCTTTATGTTGTTTCCTATATCTCTTCATTAATTACATGGAACCCATCAAGGTCCATTTAAGACTACACGTATTTACCATTTCACTGAACTAGTGTACCTTTCTTCTTTCTGTGACCAACAATGGCACTTCTTCATATATGACATTGCATTGTTACTCAATTGATTCATAGCCATGCATCAGCAGCCTCTGTTAAACTATATTCTCAGATGATGTAAAAAGTCTGATTTTTTTATCTTTGTTGTACCCATTATACCTATTGATGCTAAACATAATAATACATGCATTACTAAATCTCAGGTATTTTTAAAAGTATATACATAAGTAAAGTTAAATATGTATAAGTATAGTATAAGAGAGGATTATAGTTCTGCAATTTCCCTTCTTCCTCTTTCATAAAAAGGTTTTTTTTGGTATATTTCTCAAAGAAGGGTTATAAGTTCCCCTATGTGTGATCAACAGAAATGAGAACTAGGATGAGCCTTTGAGTGCATACCCAAGGCACATGCTAGTTCTCCACCAATAAAGAAAAGAAATAGTACAGGGTTGGTTTCATAACTCTTCTTGGATGAACTGTGACAAGTATGAAAAATTCATACTCTCTGTATTCATTCCTATTGCAGAGCATAGGGACATGGAGGGCAGGAGCAAAGGTAAAATATTATAATCATCATGCTAGATAACTTTCTCCTGGATCTGTTTCCTGCTAGATAAGACCAAAATGAAATTTAGTTTGACCATTCACAAACCAGAGCTCCTCAGGTAGTTTATTTAATGTAGCCCTGTGAACTGAAGTTTGGGGAGCTATTGCAGGAGCAGCTCTTCTCAGAAGACTGTTCAGAGAGTCCAGGTACCACTCTGACACCGTTCTATCATATTGGCTCTGCAATTCCAGTTGAAATTAGCATGGAATTTTGCCAATGACAGCAAGCTGCAGTGGTCTTTTTCTTAACACTTGGAACCCTTACTTGGAAAATAAGATGCTGGCGAGAGTTGAGGGTCTTGAGGTGCACGTTGTTGTGGAAGGTTTTCTGCCATCCTTGCTGTGGCAACTGTGAAGGAGGGTGGCACATAAATGAGTCACCTACCAGGTAAATTGCCAGAAAAAATACAGGGCACCCAGTAGAATTTGAATTTCAGATAAACCTCAAATAGTTTTTGTAACATAATTTGTAGAGTATTTCTCATGCAATATTTGTGACATTTAACACATTTATAATTATCTGAATTCAAACTGAGCACCAGTTTATTAAATCTGGCAATCATGTAGACAGATGGTTAAGATGCTTTTATCATGGCAGAAGTAAATAACATTTCCCATAGAATTTTTAGGTCCCTTATCAAAAACACATCTTTTATGAGCCTATCAACTGTTACAGTTGACATTTTCCATTTAAAAATCAAATAATGCGACATTTGTCTAAAATATGAACTATACTGGAAGAAGAAAATGCCATTGCTAAAACTTAAAATTCTCTATTTTTGCCATCCCATCTCTTAAGTAGAAATACTTAGTATCTTGATTTAGAGAAAACTCAGTAATGATAAAATAACTACTATCAAACTCAGCATCCATATGTAGAGGATTGTGACAAGGAGGGTACATCTCATTTTTAAGCAGGTATACAAAAATTGTTATTGAAAAACCATTTCTAAAAAAAACTTCATGGTTCCAGCTAAGTCAGTCAGTCTTATAATGGGCTCCTTCCATCCTCTCTGACAGTCTTTAGTCTTGACTGAATTTACCAGCCTCAGGATACAGGCTATGTATCACACACTAGCATCAACAGGTGCAGGAAGCCCTGCCCTGCAGCCTCAAATGTACATTTCTGGATGGATCTTTCTCATTTGCTGTTATTCTTTCTAAATAACAAAAATCTGTTCCTGACTTCTCAGCATGGTTGGTTATCATCAATGAATAAAACTCCAAAGAAAACAAAAGACATCACCCAATTTGGATTCTGCTCAGTAAAAATTAGTATCTTTGGTGAATGCAGGACTGTGAAACTGGCTGCTTTTCCATGACTGTGTCAGGGTAACATCTGGTAATGCATATTATGTCCTGATCCACACGAAAAGCTCTGAGAAGAGCAGCAAGGATGGGATGACAGTTTAGCCAGAGATTTGGAAAGAGCCATGTGCATAGACAAGAAGTATGCTTGACCTATTTTGTTTTACTTGGAAGATTCACACTACCAATCCCATGGTTTTGGATAAAATGTTAAAGTGTTTACCTAAGAATTTTTGACTGGCAAGTTGATGACTGATTTATAAATTAAATCGGGTCAAGAAGACACTTGATTGATTGGTAAGTATGTGCTAGTTGCTGTGCTTACTAAAAGTTAGGGAGACACTCAAAATGAGAGCCATGTAGAAAGATTGACTGAAAATTATAGCTTTGTAGAACTTACGTCCTGGGGAGTTCAGATGAAACTAGAATTGGCCTTATGTATATAGCCTAATTTTTTTCCAAATTAAACATATTATTTAATCATGTATTTTACTTTGGAAGTATCTTAGAAGAGTTTAAGGGTATTGTTTTCTATTAATGCTATTCCACTGACTAGAATTCTTTTCCACAACCAACCCTATTTCTGAAGTAAAAGTGGCTTTCCTCAGCCTTTAGAATCTGTTTCCAAAGCTCAAAAGGCAGATGCCACCTGGTGGAAATTTATTAGAAATCATTTTGATTCCTACTGGGCCATGGAAAAGCTGTACACTTTTCTCTTTTAAAAATGCACATATGGAGGCTGAAGCAAGAGAATCGCTTGAACCCAGGAAGCAGAGGTTGCAGTGAGCTATCGCCCCACTGCACTCCAGCCTGAATGACAAAGAGAGACTCCATCTAAAAAATAAATAACTAACTAAATAATTTTAAAATGCATTTATTTGTCAGTGAACAGAAGTTATTCCTGTCACTTCAGAAAAAAGTTGATTTTCATAAATTATATAATTTTCAATGAGACCTGTCATTGAAAAACACAAAGATTTGGAAGGTGGGAAGACAAAGCTGAGAGAGAAGTCATGTCATGTCACAGGGCTCCCTAAGCCAGCAATAATATAGGGAACATGGTGAGAGGAGTTTACAAGGTTCCATTTGATTACCCTAAGTGATTGTCCATAGCAAGTCTCGCTGCTGCCAGGATTTATTCAGCAGTACAAAATTATATCCTATTTCCTTCCTAAGAAATAGAAAACTAAGAGAAAGAAAAACAAACTTTTAATTATTGCATAACTTTTAATTTTTTTCAAATTACAAAACATACTTAATCATCTAAATAAAGAAGGAGCAATTAGTCTGAGTACCTTCCATTTATGTGTGTCATGTTTAAGTTATTCTCAAGAGAACATTAGTTAAATAATTAGAGCTGTGTTGTTAAGCAAAGCATTTCAGAAAGAACTATTTACTTCTTGTTAATTCAAAGAATGAAAGCAAAGAGAAACAAAGAGAGAAAACAATAGCCTGAGAGAAAAAGAGAGAGAGAGAGAGAAGGCATGTGAGAGAACCAAAATAAGAGAGAAAATGTAAGGGAACAAAGGAAGAAAAAAAGGAAAGGAGTGGGGAGGGAGGAAAAAACGAGGAGGTTGGTAATAATTAGGTCATTGTTGTGGTTATTTAAGGACTACATAAGCAATATTCACATCTCTGAGAAATCAAACTGAGGAACTTCTTTCTGAGGACTGTCAATTCCCCACGTGTTAGGTTTTTAACAACTTGAGTGACAAATCTTCAGCAAGTTTGAGGTTTTGACTTGTGTAAAGAGAATGTCTGAATTCTTGGGGAAAGTGTGTAGTGTCATAACTAATGTCCAAATATAAGTAGTACTTCTAAAGTGAACAGATTTACAGGAAGTTTTCAGGGACTTCGAAGGTTCTGTAAATACTCGTTTTACTGATCCCTGAACACTGGCTTGAAAGACTGTTCTCTTTTTCACTAGCAAAAGTTAATGAGCCACTTCTGAACTTGTATGGAAGCTAAGGCCAAGAATTTAAGTTTATGTCACTGAGCTAATACGTTTTAAAAATAATTATTATTTTAGTAAAATCAGTAACATCCTTTTCATTGCCTTCCTATTACTTTTACAGAGTAGGTCTCAGTTCATCGTTGTTAGCACACAAGAAGCATCTGAGAAGAGTTTTTTTCATAGTTCCCGGCTATGAACGGAGAACTCAAGTTTCTCAGTTCACAGCTGTTAGCGCACAACAAGCTGCTCAGTTGTTAGCAGCTGCTTGTGTGCAAACTATGAATTGAGAAACCTGAAAAAAAAACTTTCAAGCGAGTTTTCAGGGGTAGGTAAAAAGACTGTTTACAGAACTTTCGAGGTCTCTGAAAACTGCCTCTAAATCTGTTAACTTAAGAAGTACTCATATTTGGACATTAGTTATGGCCTTACACACTTTCTCCAAGAATTCAGATACTCTCTTTACACAAGTCAAAACCTAGAACTTGCTGAAGATGTGTCACCCAAGTTGTCAAAACTTAACAAGTGGGCAAGTGACAGTCGTCTCAAGAAGGAAGCCTATACCACAGGAAATTACAAGGGTCAGTGCAAAGGATCCATTCCAGTATTGTGTTACTTTCCACTAAAGTACCCTTACAGACACACAACAAGTCTACACCTGGAGCAAAGTTTGTCAACTCTGCCCACCATCGACAGATTACAAATGTATTCATTTTAGCCTTAACCATTGCCTCACATATTATAATAATCTGCTAAGGCATGTGTTATATGGTTGTGCTTAGATTTGAGAAGGTTTAAGAACAGGAAAAATTAGTACATAGTAGATTGTTACCAATGTTTACTAATAGCCTGTTCTCTACTTCTAAATATACAAAAATTGTGCTTCTCTATCTCTTTGAAGGCAACAGTGGTGATGGGCCTTCATTTTGCCGCCCCCTCCCCGCCCCCCCGCCAAAAAAAAATGTGAGGGAAAATAATACACATCATTTGTAGAGGAAGCATTTGATTTCAAGTGCTTACCTCCTGCCCCCATTACCCCAGGAGCTGAAAACTATGAAGCAATACATTGAAATGGAGCCAGGATGGGATAGTGAGGAGTGGCTTTGTGGAACAGACAGCCAACCTCCACAAGTGACCCACAGTGGACATGTAACAGGAGCACCTAAGTAAACTTTGGGTGTGTTAAGCTATTGAGATTTTGGCATTTTTTGTTGCTTGAGCATAAATTATCCTAACACATTGTCTTTTCCAATAAAGTAAAAAAGAAATGAGAGGCTTAAAAATGCAAATAAAAAGAGACACATGACTATGCTGAAAATAAAAATGATTGCGTTTTTAAATAAATGATAAGAAAACGAAAAAAGATTGTACACACAGAATAAGCATTTCAACTGTAAGAATATTTCTAAATATAGAGATATTATTATACCACATGTGAAGAATTATACCACATGTGAAGAATTCTATTTCCAGTTAACTGATAATATTCAGCAAGAGATGGCTATTCACAAAGGGAGAAACATCCTGTTAATTTAGGAGATATGTAGAACTTTGAGAAATTAAAGGCTAATCAGGTGAAATAACATCGACAAAGTTTATATCACAAGCATAACTTCTGTCTGGTAACATGGGTTCAAGCAGTATATGTAAGTACTGTTAGTCACAAAATGTATAATAGTGACCACTTTTGTAAAAAGATTCCTAATAAAAAAGACATATTTAGGAAGAGAATATGCAAAGTTGTAAACCTTTGGAGAATTAGTTACTAGCCTATTGCATACAAATGTATTCTGGACTTGAACCTAACTTAGTCACTGTGACCTTAAGAACAAAGAGACCTAACAGTTTTTGAAAGCTAAAATATTTATATTAAAAAAGCACCTGTATGCAGATACACTATTTTAATTATTTATTAATTTAGAAAGAATATATACTTATTTGTTGTCTTTCTTTCATTTTTCTGCATTTTGTCTTCTTTTTTCATCTTCTTTACGTACTTTGAAGGTCACTTCACCACCTCTTCTCTTCCATACTCAGACTTCATTTGCTAGTCTAATATAGTTTACAAAAGTTTCAAGGCTAGATCCAGCAAAGGTAAGCAGATTAAAGTACTTTGTGGCAGGATACTTAAGAAACAGCTATACTTTCTGACAAAGTTACTATTAGATGTATTCACACAGACATTACTTTTCTTTTTTTTTGTTTGTTTTTTTTAATTTATTATTATTATTATACTTTAAGTTCTAGGGTACATGTGCATAACATGCAGGTTTGTTACATATGTATACTTGTGCCATGTTGGTGTGCTGCACCCATCAACTCGTCAGCACCCATCAACTCGTCATTTACATCAGGTATAACTCCCAATGCAATCCCTCCCCCCTCCCCCCTCAGCAAACTATCACAAGAACAGAAAACCAAACACCGCATGTTCTCACTCATAGGTGGGAACTGAACAATGAGATCACTTGGACATTACTTTTCTAAATAGAATTATAGACTTCAGGATGGGAGCTATGGCGTGGAAATGAGGGAGTTTTACTAAGAGTTCACCTTTGGTCTTAAGTAAAAATAACCACTGTAAAAATTTCCAACGAGTCTTCATTCCATTTGTAATTAAACTACATTGACCAAGGAGATGTCAGTAATTTCTAATGCACACCACTGTGCTTTACACAGATCTCATCATTGGAAAATTTTTCTTTAAAAAATTGACACCCAAGAATATTTTACCCAGTGAAATTATCCTTCACAAATGAAGGAGAAATAAAGTCTTTTATAGATAAGCAAATACCAAGGAAATTCATCACCACTTTACTGGTCCTACAAGAGATACTCTAGGGGGCCCTAAAATTGAAAGTGAAAGAATCACAGTTACCATCATGAAAACTAAAATGTATAAAATTCACTGGTAAAGCAAACATAGAAATAAGGAAGAAAAAAGACTCAGATGGTACCTCTATAGAAAACTACCAAACCATAAGAATAGTAAGCAAAAAAAAAAAAAAAGAAAGGATTAAAGAATATAGAAAACATAAAACTAACAATATGATAGAAACGAAACCTCACCAATAACTTTGAATGTAAACACATCAATTATCCACTGAAAAGATAGAGACTGGCTAAATGAATTAACAAAACATAATCAACTATATGCTGTCTACAAAAACAACAAGGGATTAAAAAAAGATATTCCCCAGCCAGGGATGGTGTCTTATGCCTGTAATTCTAGCACTGAGGAGGCCAGATTGCTTTAACCCAGGAGTTCAAGACCAGCCTGGGCAACATGGTGAAATCCCATCCCTATAGAAAAATACAAAAATTAATTGGGTGTGGTGGCATGCTCCTGTAGTCTCAGCTACTCAGGAGGCCGAGGTGGGAAGATCACCTGAGCCCAAAGAGGTATAGGAAGCACTGAGCCATGATCTTGCCTCTGCCTCCAGCCTAGGTGACAAAGGGAGACCCCCAACTCAAAAAAAGAGAGACAAAAATAAAAGACAAAGGTTTTCTATGCAAACAGAAACCAAAAGTGAGCAGAAGTAGTTATATTTATATCAGATACAACAGACCTTAAGTCAAAAAGAGTTTTAAAAGACAAAGAAAATCATTACCTAGTGTTAAAGAGATCAATTCAGCAAGAGGATACAATAATAATTCTACATATGTATGCACCTAACACTGGAGCACCTAGATGTATAAAGCAAATATTACTAGATCTAAAGAGAGAGACAGACCCCAATATAATAATAGTGGGCAATTCCAACACCCTCAACTCAGCATTAAAAAAAATCATCTAGATAAAAATAGCAACCAAGAAACACCGGATTGAAGCTGGACTTTTGACCGATGGACTTAACAGACATTTTCACCCAATATCTGCAGAATACACATTCTTCTCATTAGTGCATGGAATATTCTCCAGGATATTTTTTAGACCACAAAATAAGTTTCAATAAATTTTAGAAGACTGAAATCACGTCAAGTATCTTCTCAGACCACAGTGGAATAAAACTAGGAGTCAATACCAAGAGGAACTTTGGAAATTCTATAAATACATGGAAATTAAACAACATGCTTCTGAATGATCACTGGGTCTATGAAAAAAAGTTAAGAGGAAAATTTTAAAATTTATTGAAACAACTGAAAATGGAAATTAAACATATCCAAACCTGTGGGATACAGCAAAGCTAAGAGGAAAGTTTATAGCAATAAACACCTATATCAAAAAAGTAGAAAGATTTCAAATAAACAATCTAAGAATGTACCTCGAAAATTACAAAAGCAAGAATAAACCACATTCAAAATTACTAAAACAAAAAATACAATAAAGATCACAGCAGAACTAAATGAAATAGAGACAAAAAATAAATACTAAGAATCAACCAAAAGAAAAGTTGGTTTTCCAGGACGGGCGCAGCGGCTCATGCCTATAATCCCAGGACTTTGGGAGGCCGAGGCAGGTGGATCATCTGAGGTCCGTAGTTGGAGACCAGCCTGGCCAACATGATGAAACCCCAACTCTACTAAAAAAAAAAAAAAATACAAAATATTAGCCAGGCGTGGTGGTGGGCACCTGTAAGGCCAGCTACTCAGGAGGCTGAGGCAGGAGAATAGCTTGAACCTGGAAGGCAGAGGTTGTAGTGAGCTGAAATTGCACCACTGAACTCCATCCAGCCTGGGTAACAAGAGTGAAACTTCATCTCAAAAGAAAAAGAAAACAAAAAAAAAGAAAAGTTGGTTCTCCAAAAGATAAACAAAATTGATAAACTGCAAGCAAGATTAACCAAGAAAATAAAATATGCAAAATCATAAATGAAAAGGGAAACATTATAACTGATATTACAGAAATACCAGAAGATCAGGACTATTATGAACAAGTATATACTAACAAACTAGAAAACCCAGAGGAAATGGATAAGTTCCTGGATACACACAACCTGTGAAGACTGTGTGTATGGACAAATACAACCTATGAAGACTAAAAAACAGAAAACTTGAACAGATCAATAATAAAAAGTATTCCAATAACAACAATAAAAAAAGCCCAGGACTTAATTCAATGTTGAATTCTACCAAACATGTAAAGAAGAACTAACAACAATCCTCCTCAAACTACTCCAAAAAATTGAGGAGGGAATTCTCCTGAATGCATTCTATGAAGCCAGCATCACCATGAGACCAAAACCCAACAAGGGCACAACCAAAAAAGAAAACTACAGGCCAATATCCCTGAGATATAGATGGAAAAGTCCTCAACAAAATACAACAGACAAAATCTAACAGCATATCAAAAAGATAATATACCATAATTAAGCCAGATTTATCCCAGGGGTGCAAGAATAGTTCAACATATGCAAATCAATAAACTTCATACGTCACATTGACAAAAGGGAAAACAAAAACCATATGATTATCTCAATAGGTGCAGAAAAGCATTTGATAAAACTCAACATCCTTTCATGATAAAAAAGGAAATGAATAATAAAGGCCACATATCAAAAACCCACAGATAACATCATACTGAATGAGAAAAAGTTGAAAGCCTTTTCACTAAGAATTGGAACAAGACAAGGATACTCACTTTCACCACTCCTATTCAACATAGTACTCGAAGTCCTAGCTACAGAAATTAAGCAAGATAATAAATACAGGACATACAAACTGGAAAAGTGGAAGTCCAATTGTCCCTCTGCAAATGGCACATTCTTATATTTAGAAAAAAAAATAGAGGACTCCATCAGAAAACTCTTAAAACTGAAAAACACATTCAGTAAAGTTGGAGGACAGAAAATCAACATACAATATTCAGTAGTATGCAGAAATAACAAAATGATGACAAAGAAATCACGAAGGCAATCCCATTGACAATAGCTACAAAAATATATATTGAATTCCTAGGAATAAGTTTAACTAAGAAAGTGTAAGATGCCTAACTAGGCATCTTCAAAACACTGATTAAAGAAATTGAAGAAGACAAAAACAAAAGCAAAGGCATCCCATGGTCACACATCAGAAAAATTAGCATATTTAAAATGACCATACTGCCCCCAAGATCTCTAGATTCAATGCAATCCCTGTCAAAATATCAATGCTATTTTTCACAGAAATGGAAAAAGCAAACCTAAAATTTGTATGGAACCAAAAAAGAGCCAGAATAGCCAAAGTAATCTTGAGCAAAAGAATAAAGCTGGAGGCATCACATCACCTGACTTCAAAACATATTATAAGGATATAGTAATATCAAAATAGATTGGTTTAAGTATAAAAATAGATACATAGACCAATGGAACAGAACAGAGGACCCAGAAATAAATCTACATATTTATAGTCACATAATATTTGACAAAGCTGCTAAAAACATACATTGGAGAAAACATCTGCAACAAATGATGCTGGAAAAACTGGATAACCATGTGCAGGAGAATGATACTACATCTTTATCTCTCCCCTTATACAAAAGTAAACTCAAGGTAGATTAAAGACTTAAATGTAAAAGCCAAAACTTCACTAGAAGAAAATATAGGGAAAACTCTTCAGGACATTGGTCTAGGCAAAGATTTTATGGCTAAGACCTCAAAAGCACAGGCAACAGGTATAACTCCCAATGCAATCCCTCCCCCCTCCCCCCTCTCCATGATAGGCCCCGGTGTGTGATGTTCCCCTTCCCAAGTCCAAGTGATCTCATAATGACGAGTTGATGGGTGCTGATGAGTTGATGGGTGCAGCACACCAACATGGCACAAGTATACATATGTAACAAACCTGCACGTTACGCACATGTACCCTAGAACTTAAAGTATAATAATAATAATAAATAAATTTTTTTAAAAAAGAAACAATGAAAGCAAAAAAAAAAAAAAAATGGCAACAAAAACAGACAAATGTTACTATATTAAACTAAAAATCTTCTGCACAGCAAGAGAAACAATTAATAGAGTAAACAGACAACCTCTTAAATTGGAGAAAATATTTGCAATCTACTTACCTAACAAGAGACTAATATACAGAATATACAAGGAACTCAAACAACTCAACAGTAAAAAAAATCAAATAATCCCATAAAAAGTGAGCAAGGAACATGAATTTTTCATGTTCAAAAGAAGACATTTTTCAAAAGAAGACAAAGAAATGGTCAATAGGTATATGAAAAAATATGTTCAGTGTCACTAATCATCAAGGTAATGCAAATCGAAACCACAATGAGACTATCATCTTACCCAGTCAGAAAGACTATTATTAAAATAAAGACAAAAGGTAACAGGCACTGGCAAGTATGTGGAGAAATGGGAACTCATTCACTGTTGATGGGAATGTAAATTTGTACAGTCACTATGGAAAACAGTATGGAGATTTTTTTTAAAAAAAAAACTAAACATAAAGCTACCATAAAGTCCAATAACCCCATTACAAGTATTAATCCAAAGGAAAAGAAATCAGCATATAAAGGGGATACATGCACTACATGCACTTGCATGTTTATCATAACTCTATTCATGATAGCAAAGATACGCAATGAACCTAAGTGTTCATCAATGAATGAATGAATCAATGAAGGAGGAAAATGCGGTATACATAAACAGTGGAATACTACTTGGCCATAAAAATAATGAAATCATGTCATGTGCAGCAAGATGGATAGAACTGAGGTTGTAATGTTGAGGGAAATATGCCAGGCACAGAAAGACAAATACTGCATGTTCTCATTCATATGTGGGAGCAAAAAGCTTGACCTCATGGACATAGAGAATAGAGTGATAGATACCAGAGACTGGGAATGGTGGATGAGTGGCAATGGGAATGAAGAGAAGCTGGTTAATGGGTACAAACATACAGTTAGACAGAGTAAGTTCTCATGTTGTACAGCAGAATGGGATGCCTATATTTAGCAGAAGTACTTGGTATATTTTAAAGTAACTAGAAGAGAGAACTTGAAATGATACTAACATGTAGAAATTATAAACACTCAAGGTGATGGATATGCCAAATATACTGACTTGACCATTATACATTTATGCATGTAACAAACATTCCCATGTACTGCATTAATAAGTAAAATAGTATGCATCAATAAAAGTGAGGAAAAAAGAAAATTCTATTTATATTCAGCCTGCATCTGCCTTGATTTGGTTTTTATTGGTCAGTATTTCTTGTGTTGGCCAGAAGTACACAAAGCAAAGGAGGTAGTGAGCTACAGTGGTTAAATACTAGTCCTCTGGGGTCAAAATATCCAGGTACAAATCCTGGCCCCACCATTTAGTATCTGTGTGTCTGCAGGAAAATTACTGAACTTCTTCATGCCTCAATTTCTCCATCTGGAAAACAGAAATGATCTGAGAATATAAACAATTATGTCTGCATCAAAATGTTGATTTGCACTTAAATTGAGCAATAATCACATAATTAATGTTACCTGGATTATAACTTCCTCTTCCAAATTACAACCATTCAAATATGTGTTTCTTCTGCAAGCTAAGTATCTCCATTTTCTTTATCACTTACTATCTATTCTTTAAAGCTTTAATTTTGTGTAAGAGGCAACGGTTTTGATTATGGAACAGAAAGATGTCTGCAAAGATTTCAGAGGGTTTGAGTAAATCATCCAGAAAGGGAACAGCAATGTGGCCCTTCTCTGGGCATAAATAAAGGCTTAGAAAATAATCATATTTCAGACATTAGAGAGTACTCCAATTTAATCACTTGCAGGCAAAATAATGTGGAAATATTGCTCTTGAGCTCATATTTATCTAGTTCAAACAGATAAATGCTGTATCTGGTATTCAGATTATGGTCCTTCGAAATAATTTGCATTTTACTGTTGTAGTAATCTGTCAATATATAAAAACGCAGTGTTTTCTCCCTAAATGTTTTATCTTCAAAATGTTGTTTTCTTCCAAAAAGAGTAAGAAGTATATCAAGCAAAATGTTAGAGATTTCATATAAAACTCTAATTTTTATTCATCAAAATATTTAAAGTTAATTTTTCACCAGTTTAATCCAAAACAGTATCAGCTTGAACTACTTCTGCACCACCCTCCCACCAGTTACTTCAGCCATTATCCTCTATATCCTTGAGTTAATTCAATATAAGCAAAATTTATTAAACATAAGATGGGGAGAAATGTATCTTAACATAAACAAAGTTCATCAACTATCAGATAAAGAGAAATGTATCTTAGTGAAAGACCAATGATTCATACAAACTAAAAATTCATGTAAGCTAACTTATGAATTTATGCGTTACGTTCAAGGAATAGTAAGATAAAAATGAAAGAAGGCCGGGCACGGAGGCTCACGCCTATAATCCCATCACTTTGGGAGGCCAAGGTGAGTGGATCATGAAGTCAAGAGATCAAGACCATCCTGGCCAACTAACATGGTGAAACCCTGTCTCTACTAAAAATATAAAAATTAGCTGGGTGTGGTGGTATGCACCTGCAGTCCCAGCTACTCAGGAGGCTGAGGCAGAATCACGTGAACCTGGGAGGCAGAGGTTGCAGTGAGCCAAGATCGTGCCACTGCACTCCAGCCTGGTGACAGAGCAAGACTCCATCTAAAAAAAGGAAAAAAAAAAGAAATGAAAGAAAATAATTTTATGGAAGCCAAAGGAAGAGAGTTTGAAAAGGGTAGACTGTTAATTAAATTTCTGCTAAGAGAGCAAATGATATTTCCCATACAACCTCAGTGGGTAAGGAGTATGGGAAAAAAAGAGTTATGGTATGCAGCTCCATACAATTTTCTATAATTGGAGTCATGGGTACTAGATTTCATCTATCGTAAGAGAAATTCCATTTGGGACACATTTGAAATGTTTTATGGATAATAATACATAGGGTCAACTATCTGTAACATTAACTCCATGACAATGCATTATCCTGCTGATATTCTCTCCTAGAATTTGGCTCTCGTCTTCCTGTTCATCAAATGGGATGCAGGTAGTCATTGATCCCCTGGGGACACAGTGAGTTGCATAAGTGTGACACTGCTGTGAAAAGAGGGACCTGGTTAAACGTAAGTCTTAAACGCACCCTACGACACACTCGTGTTTCTTCTCTCATCTTGGGAGAACCATTATTTCATGTCTCCTACTTCTGTCTAGTCCTTTTTCTGTGTTTCCATGCACCTGCTTACTGAAAAGGACTATAGAAAGTAACACACTAATCTCTCTTTCCAACCAATGAGAGATTTATCACTTAGAATTGATTTATTAGAAAAGTAGTGAGCTGGTGCCAAGGAAAGTACTTGCTATTTTTCTCTTTATAAAGTAGCTTGGAAACTTTATACTTGAGGCTTATTGTGACCTAAAATTAATACCTTTCCAAAGTTTAGAATGCTCTCCATGATCTCATTCTAAATAGTAATCATAAATGTATAAATTCAAATAATATTCCCTGATAAAACATATACTGATTAGTTACATCTATTCTAACAAGATGTTTGTATCTGTGGAAAACTTTTAAATGATTCAAAGAGGAAATTAAACATGAGAAAAAAACAGATTTTTTAAGATTTAGGAAGTATCATAAATGCATTTATTTGCAAAAGTAAAACAAGTTTATGGTAGAAGAAATTATTTTTTTTTCTTTTTTTGAGATGGAGTCTCGCTGGGTTGCCCAGGCGGGAGTGCGGTGGCACGATCTCGGCTCACTGCAACCTCTGCCTCCCAGGTTCAAGCAATTCTCCTGCCTCAGCCTCCCAAGTAGCTGGGCCTACAGGTGCATGCCACCATGCCTGGCTAATTTTTGTATTTTTAATAGAGACTGGGTTTTACCATATTGGCCAGGCTGGTATCAAACTCTTGAGCTCAAGCGATCCACCTGTCTCGGCCTCCCAAAGTGCTGGGATTACAGGCGTGAGTCACCACGCCTGGCCAGAAATGAATTTTCTATATGAAAAATGTCTGCTTCATTTGATGACTACTAAAAATAAGGGGGACAATATTAAGAAAAGAGAAAGGAAATAATAGACAGGAAGAGGAGGAAGATACAAAGGGAAAGCAAGGGGAAAAGAAACATGAAGAAGAGACAATGCAATCATAAAATGTAGGCAATACGGGAAAGGAGTTATAACAAAGAGAATCAGTACTGCTTTAAAATAAGGTTAATTTGGGACATATTTATTATTTTTAACTATAATTACATCAAGAAACACAATTGCTCATGGGGGTACTAGTTGTAAGAATAAATTCATACTCAGGCTTTAGTTCTTTTTGAATTCATCTCTACTCAAACACTGTGACACTTCTTTCTGAAAAGAAGTTTATTCAGAATAAACTTCTGAATAGTATACTCAGTAAACTATTTTTTTTCTTTTACAATCGTTATTCTAGAATCAGGGGTACATGTGCAGGTTTGTTACAAAGGTATATTGATTGCATGATGCTGAGATTTGAGGTATGGTTGAACCTGTCACCCAGTGAGCATAATACCCTATAGGTAGTTTTTCAGCCCTTGCTTCCCTTTCTCTGTTCCCTATCTAGTAGTCCCCAATGTATGCTGTTGCCATCTTTATGTTCATGTACATATAATGGTTAGCTTTCACTTATAAGTGAGAACATGCAGTATTTTGTTTTCTATTTCTGTGTTAGTTCCCTCAGGATAATGGCCTCCAGCTGCACCCATGCTGCTGCAAAGACATGATTTTGTTCCTTTTATGGTTGCATAGTATTCCCTGGTATATACATGCCACATTTTTGGACATTATTTGGCACCAATCTACCATTTATGGGCACCCGGGTTGATTCCATGTCTTTCCTAATATAAATAAAGCTGTGGTGAGTATATGGGTGCATGTGTCCTTCTGGTAGAACAGTGTGTTTTCCTTTGAGTATATACTCAGTAATGGGATTATTGGGTTAAACGGTAGTTCAATTGAGTTCTTTCAGAAATCTCCAAACTGTTCTCTATAATGGCTGAACTAATTTACATTCTCACCAACAATGTATAAGTGTCCCGTTTTCTCTGCAGCCTCACCAACATCTATTATTTTTTTGACTTTTTAACAAAAGCCATTCCAACTGGTATGAAATGTTATCTTATTTAAGGTTTTGATTTGCAGTTGTATTTCTCTAATGATTAAAAATGATGAGCATTTTTTCATATGTTTGTGGGCCACTAGCATGTCTTCCTTTGAGAATTGTCTGTTCATGTCTTTTGTCTAATTTTTAATGCTTTTTGCTTGCTGATCTGTTTAAGTTCATTTTAGATGCTGGACATTAGACCTTTGTCGAATGCATAGTTTGTGAATGTTTTCTCCCATTCTGTAGATTCTCTGTTTATTCCTTTGATAGTTTTTGTTGCTGTGCAGAAGCTCTTTAGTTTCATTAGGTCCCACGTGTGGATTTTTGTTTTTGTTGCAATTGCTTTTGAGGACTTAGCCACAAACTTTTTGCCAGGCAGTGGGTTGCTCCTGTAATCTCAGCAACTTGAGAGGCTGAGGTGGGAGGATCACTTGAGGCCAGAAGTTCAAGATGAAACTCTTTTAAAAGTACTTACTATGTACCAGAGGTATAGGCCTGATTAGAGCAACTTATAACTTGTGGGAAAAAATATTTTGTGCTAAAATGGCTGCGATTATAACTTTTTTTATTATATTATAGAATCATTCTAAGAAAACTTCCATGTTGTCCTTGATAAGTATAGCCAAAGTTCAAGCACAAACCCAACATTCAAGAAAGGCTAATGCAAGAATAAAAAGACTCATAGTTTGGCTTATCTTAACCATAGCAAATCTTCAATGTAATAAAAACGTAAGCAAATATGGGAAAATAAAAAATATAATCCTTTCTTGAGAGCCCTTGTTTTGCTTTGGTTGTTGTGTTACTTCCAACACTATGATTCCTTTCAGCAAACTGCTATACTCTGAGCTCTTCCCAGTGAAATCCCAGACAAACAGAATTATTGACTTTCACAATCAAGTTACTGCCTCTGTCCATAGATCTTTGCAGGCAGGCTCAGTTACGATTCACAGGTCTTTTGATGCTCTTAAATCTGAAAAGAAATCTTTGAAGATTATAGGCCATCTCACTTTACAGGCTCACTTCATAAATGAAAAGATGCAGTCATACAGAGGCTCAGAATTTGTCTAGTACAAATCAGATACTTGATTAAAGTAACAAAACCTATAAAGTTCTGAACAGTTAGGTATGGTATCCATGATGATAACAGCAGCCTAGGATAAACTATGGAATTTCTTGTTCTTTCAAAAGTAAACACTATTATAAAAAGAAGTGTCAGAATAATTATCAAATGAAAAATTATTCCAAGGCTGCCTAGGTATTTCTAAATGATCACGTCTCTCTAAAAATGGCAGGTAACAGATTCTTCATGAAGTAAGCCCTGGTGCTGATTTTATCATCATCACTATCATCATCAGTTATTTGTGCTACTTGGCATCAACCATCAGTTAAAGCAATATGCAGAATAAACCATTGTAGAGGTTCTGTCTGCTAATTTATTTAATGTCATACTTGCCAGACAACTACATATTCTAATAAATGCTGTTAAATTCAATCGATTAATCTTAGCCAGAGATATTGTATATTGTTATTTCTTTGCAACCTATAAGTATTACTAAAAACATTGAAAGTAAAATTCTATTTGCCATATGTTCAGTACACACATGCAAATGCCATTACAAAGTGTACACATATACATATTTTGGCTTGTGAACTAAGAGTGCTAAGATGTTAATCAAGATAATGAAAATGTAAATTCCTAAGCTTAAAAGATCTTTTCCTTAGTTTTCCTCTTCTCACTCATCCTCCCAGATCCTGAGTTTCCTACCCAATTCCCAAATGTATGTTGTTTGCATACAACCGAAACTTAAAATCCTAAAGTGTAGGAAAGAGTGGAGTGACGGGGAGGGAACATTGTCAATGAGCCTAATTGAGGACAGAAGCAGGAGCTCTGGCCCTAAATCAAAAGGCAAATTCATTATAGCTCCCTGCTGCCTTGTTTGCCAACTCCCATCAAGCCAGAAGAGATTAAGAAGCTTCCAAAAACAATTTGGGGGCAGACTAAAAATGTAGCCAACCAGTAATTCGCATGAGTGAGTCATTATAGCTACTCCGTGAGCACAAATTCTACTTGTAAGATCAAATGATCAACTTGAGGGCTTATAAATCTATAGGAATTTTGCCACTGTTTTCTTGCCCAGTGTTGAAATTCAAGTAGTTTTTTATATATTATTTGGCCATACAAATGAATATTAAACAGTACTGAATGTTCTATTCAAAATAGACTTATCAAAAACACATTTAATCTCATCAATTTTCTGGGAGTAAACTAATAAGCCCATTCCATTTTGAAACAATGTATGTAGCAGATTTTAACACAGTATTATTATCTTTCTTCTGAGTGTTTGTTGTTGTTTATCAAAAATGTGTAGTAATGCATACGTTAATAAGCTCCATTGAACAATTACATAATGTCTACATATTTCAAAACATCATGTTGTACATGATAAATATATATAATTTCTGTCAATTAAAAAATAAAATTAGAATTTGCTTTTCTTTTAAAGGCAGGGGACATTGCAAGATTTTCTGTTTGGGCCCTATAGTTTACAGTTATTTTACACAAAATCTACTGTGGTAGAGATCTTCTGGGTATTGCTTAGAACATAGTCGATTTCTATGAGTAAGATCTGCCCCACACATTAGTAGTGGTCCCTCGGCAGCCATGTTACCTTTCACAACCCCATGTCCTACCCAAGCAGTGTGGACCATATTTAAGCCAAGGCAGTAGAAAAGTAGAAACAAAAAGACTGAGACTACTACCTGCTCCTGGAATAAGTACTTTTGTGGCCTCGCTGATCTTAGATTCTGTAAAATGTCCAGTACTT
Organism: Papio anubis; assembly: GCF_008728515.1. Taxonomy (NCBI): domain Eukaryota; kingdom Metazoa; phylum Chordata; class Mammalia; order Primates; family Cercopithecidae; genus Papio; species Papio anubis. Next base: position 69,340,763 of record NC_044981.1, read on the forward strand.
ATTCACAAAAGTCCCTTTGAAAAGTTGCACTGTTTTAATGTGTATTTCTATTCATTTCAACTAAGAGGAAAGTGACCAAGACATCATAAGTTTTTCCTGTCAGAATGATCTTCAATTTTACTACGTTCACCAATAGTTTGAAAGAACAGATTTAATCATTTTGTAAAATCAATCTGTGATTTAAAAATATTCATTTAGCTAAGTGAAGAATTGTCAATTGCCATCTTACTTTTTTACCTCATGTCCCTTTTGTTAGTTCGAAATATGGTGAAATATTTCTTCCATAAAGAAGTGTAAAAATGAGTTTAGTAAGAATTTAAAGTAAACTTAAGTTTACTTTAAGTCATATTCTTAAGTTGATTGAAGAAACAAAAAAGAAAAAAGAGAATAGGATTATTCTATTTAAAGTAATAGCTGGCATATACTGAGCACTTAGTACACCTCAAACTCTGCTAAAAGCATGTTCTGCACGGTATCTCATTTCATCATCACAATGACCTAACCCCATGAGGTCACCTCTTTTACTATCATCATTTCACTAATAGGGAAACTAAGACATTGAAAAGTTGCCCAAGATTATATAGCAGTAAAGTACTAGAGCAAGAATTCAAACTCCAGCACAGTGGCCTCAGAAGCGTACTCCTAGCTACCACGTTGTACATTTTAGACAGACTAACAAGGCACAACCAATCATAAACACATTTAAAAAGTATACATAGTGATTTTGTCCTAGAAAAGAAAAAAAAATCTCAACAGTAACCTTATTTTTAAAATCCTTAGTCCAAAATAGTTTTTTAACCCCTGTTTAAGATTTTCAATACCTTAATAATAACTTACATCATTGTTTAATATTGTAAAACGGGTTATAAACATGTAAACTTATTTAATCCTCAGAACAACCGAATCAGGAAATGTATCAGGAATAAATGTTACAAAAAAAAAAAATATCTTTGGAGGGGAAGGGATTAAAACTTTGTCTAAAAAGTTTCTCTACTCCTTTCTTCCCTCTGTTCTTCCTCTTCATTTCTCTTAAACATCCACGTATGAAGGGATGAGAGAGTGAAGGACTTAAAGCCAGGCTAACAAAACTGGCTGGAACAAGTTGATCATTTACATGTTGATGAATGGTTATGTAACAACATTCTTCACTGAAAACTTCACTGCTTGTTTTTTGCTGAAGTAGATAGTAAATAAGTAGCCAAGACATGGTGGTCTGAAACAAATACCACGAAGACTTTTATTCTTTCTTTGTGGATGTGTCATGGTATACTAGGTCTACAAAAAAACAACTTTCTTCATACCTTTTAAAATATAGCACCCTGAGAGCACTACCAAGAAAAAACAGTCCCAGCCTAAGACCGAAAAAACACAGGGAGAAACCTGCTGCTGTATAACTTAAAATATTTTTGTGTGTCTATTTATTCATCTATCCCTTTAGAGTTTATCTCTGGAAAACATTACATTCCAAAGAGTCCAAAAATTAATGTCATCCTGACCAAACTGTGAAAGCCTTTTAAATAGTCAAATAATGATTTATAGCTAGTTTGTTTTCTATCTGGAAATATAATAAGTGAACTATTTACACAGTAGCTGCTTTCCTTATTCATCTGGTTTGGATCAAATTAATCCACTTTTGGGTAAAAGTTATCGTCAATTGTATGTTTATGCTGCACAGTGGTATTTACCAGACATCTCACAGTTGCATTCATCTATGTTTTTGGTTAATCCTTCTCCTTTGACACCTAAATAATATAGAACACTTCTGCTCATTGGGAAGAGAATTACAATTATTTTATTCCAAATAATAAATCAGCAAAGAGATAATGAATTTCTAAATGGTGGCAGTTGCTCCCTGAGAAGTGCTGATCTGAAAGAATGACTATCAAACAAATGCTCCTCTAGGTGATCTACCCTTCCAAGGAAGGCTCAGTGTCGCAGGCAGCAACATGTGTGCTTAGAGCAGCTCTCAGCTTCCACCTACTTACACCTGCTTCCTCCGCCCTACCAAGGATGTTTTCTGGGATTAGATATGAGAAGCCAGAAGATTTAACTTCCGACAGAATTATCTGCAATTATCATTCTTCAAGGTACCTTTTTCAAATCTAACCATAAAATCAAAATAAATGTTTTAAAGAATAAAATTTTAAGCTGGCATTAGAAAGTCATCATCATTCATTAGTGTTACAACAATTTATTTACGTACATATACATACATTATGCATGTGGGCTATGTTCTGCTGTCTCCAATCTGAAATTTATAGATATAGGTTGTAGTGTGTGTTTTAAATATAAATCAATAACGGCTAGGAGCCAAAGTCATTGTTTTAGGAAGATATAATAATGAAATAATTCTTTCCCAAATACTGAGCTCATTATTTATTAATCCTGCGTAAGGCAAGAAGCCAGGAAAAAACATTTGTCACCATCACACTTGGGATCTCTGATAAATATGATCAGTGCTGAGATGCAGCCCAGGCTGGATATGAGCTCAGCTTTTTTTGTTTTTCTTTTTGTTACTTCCTCCACATCCTGCCTTTCAGCCTGTCCTTACTCCTCTATCAACGAGATTATGTCAAAGGGAGATGAAATGAGGACAGGGCCAGAATAATCTGCAACTTTCTACTTTGGTTGATTCAATCAGTCTATTTTCAAATATGCCATTTAGTCCCATTAATGCCATTGCTTTAAAAGTAGTTAAATTACCTGGTCATGGTTAAAAGAATTACTTCCCTGCAATTGCTCAGTAGTTCCAAAAGTGACTTTTATTAAAACAAGTTAGCAAACAAAAAAGAACTAGATCATGTGCTATTTCTCTGAGAGCAAAGAAGTAATCTAAAATTGATTAATTAAGAATAGTATCAGGTACTATGGTACAAAAATTTTTCTATTTTCTGTTATTTGTGTTGAAATCAGCATATGAATTTGTTATATTGCTGGAATTCCTTACTTTCAGCTCAGTTTTATCCTTTGCCCAAATATTTCTAAAAGTTATTTTGCATAAATTTAGTTTTATTTTCTTTGTAGAAAAACAAATAGAACTTCACCAATTAATAAACAGAAACAGACATTAATAAAGAGAAATGAGTGTGATCACAAAGTGCATTCTGACTTCCAGCTGCCAGACTGGGTAAAAATATTATTTTCTCTGACCCCTGGCACACATACGTGCCCAATCCTGATGCTTTATCTTCCAGAATGCCAACACTATTCTGTTTAGTATTCCTTGGACCCTCTCCCTAACAGCCATCTATTCAAAACCCCTAGATTTTTCTTTAGTTCTCTTGATCTTGGTCCCATACGTTTTTCAACTTTGATTACTACCCACTCTCTCAATTCCAAAAAAACCTAGATAACCTATGGTAATAACTATCTATCTCATGGGATACAAATCACTAATTTTGGAACCAAAGCCCATGTACTAAGCCCTTGCCAAAACTTGGTGGTATTCTGATCTTATACTCGGACTTGGGACCCACAGGTATGCTTATGATAATTTGGGTTACATCATCGAACCACGGATTAACTTGTAGCTTATTTTCCAAGGGCTCACTTAGTCTTCAAGGGTCCAGGATGTTATTGTGGTGCCATGCTGCTAAAGCAGGACCTCCTCTTTGTTTCAGACTGTGAGGTGTATAAGTCTGGCCTAACAATTGGATTTTCAAGTCAATAGTATGTAGGTCATTGCTGAATTCTACTAAGTAGCTCTCCCATGGAGCAGAGACGTGAAGAAAGAATTCTGAGTAACATTATTATTTAACAGAGGAGCACAAGAAAAGAAACCAAAAGCTGCCATCAAACATATGAAAAAATATTAACATCACTAATCAACAGAAAAACGTAAATCAAAACTACAACAAGATACCATCTCACACCAGTCAGAATGGCTATTATCAAAAAGACAAAAAATAACAGATACTAGCGATGCTGTGGCGGAAAGGGAATGCTTATAAGCTATTGCGTATGTACAACAGTGAACGTAAATTACTTAAGCCGCTGTGGAAAGCAGTTTGGAGATTTCTCAAAGAACTTAAAATAGAACTACAACTTGACTTTGCAATCTCATTACTGGGTATATACTGAAAGGGAAATAAACTGTTCCACTTAAAGAAAAAAAAAAAAAAGACATGCTCTTGCATGCTCTTGTATGTTCATCACAGCACTATTCACAATAGAAAAGACATATAATCAACCTAGGTGCCCATCAATGGTGGAATGGATAAAAAACATAGTACATATACACCATGGAATACTACGCAGCCATAAAAAGAATGAAATCATGTCCTTTGTAGCAATATGTTGCAGCTAGAAGCCATCATCCTAAGCAAATTACACAGAAATAGGAAACAAAATACTACCCATTCTCACCTACAAGTTGAGAACTAAACATTGGGTACATATGAACATAAAGATGCAACAATAGACATGAGGGATGACTAGAAGGGAGAGAAGGTAAGGGGAAGGGCTGAAAAATGACCTGTATTAGTCCACTTTCATGCTGCTGATAAAGACATACCTGAGACTGGGAAATTTGTAGAGAAAAAGAGGTTTAATTGACTCACAGATCTACATGGCTGTGGAGGCTTCACAATCTTGGTGGGAGGCAAAAGGCACGTCTTACATGGCAACAGGCAAGAGATAAAATGAGAGCCAAGTGAAAGGGGAAACTCCTTATAAAACCATCAGATCTCATGAGACTCACAACCATGAGAACAGTATGAAGGAAACCACCCCCATGATTCAATTATCTCCCATCAGGTTCCTCCCACAACATGTGAGAATTATGGGAGCTACAATTCAACATGAGATATGGGTGGGGACAGAGCCAAACCATATCACTACCTGTTGGGTACTATGCTCACTCCCTGTGTGGATGGTATCATTTATCTCAGCAATCATGCAGTTTACTTATGTCACAAACCTGCACATGTACCCCTTGAATCTAAAATAAAATTTAAAACTATGTTTTAAAAACAAATGAAAAGAAATCAATGAAGAGGATTACAAAAAAAATCAATAATAAATAAAAATAATCACAACAGGATGTGGCCTTAGCAACCAAGAGAGAAAAATGTTTCAAGAGAAAAGAAGAAAACATGCCTAAACTGTGTAATATTAGTAAGAGAGGACAGGCAACGCATCCCAAAGAGTGCAACAGAATGCCATATGGTAGGATCTTTTTCATTAACTTGAGTCTTTTTTTTTTTTTTTTTTTTTTTTTGAGACGGAGTCTCGCGCTGTGTCACCCAGGCTGGAGTGCAGTGGCGCGATCTCGGCTCACTGCAAGCTCCGCCTCCCAGGTTCAGGCCATTCTCCTGCCTCAGCCTCCGAGTAGCTGGGACTACAGGCGCCCGCCACCACGCCCGGCTAGTTTTTTGTATTTTTAGTAGAGACGGGGTTTCACCATGTTAGCCAGGATGGTCTCGATCTCCTGACCTCGTGATCCGCCCGCCTCGGCCTCCCAAAGTGCTGGGATTACAGGCTTGAGCCACCGCGCCCGGCCAACTTGAGTCTTTAACATACAAAGATTACTCTTCCTCTTCCTGTTCCCTTTCTTTTCCAAGCAATTCAGACCCACCCAAAACCGTTAGGTGATGCCAAGCAAGACAGGGAAGCATCAGTACTCTCAAAGTGGTCTCAAAACCTGAGCAGAATGAGATAGCTGTCTGTATTGGAGGGCTGCCCAGTGTGAGCTATTGGGGCACAAGTGTAGTGAGGAAAGTGCCCATATAGAGAAGGATAGCCAGGTCTGTGGTGTTAGAGCCCAGAGCAAGATGGAGAGGGTATCTATGCAGGGAAGGGTGCAGCAATGGCAATGGAAGACTGGTTACATGGAGGGGATTGATCAAATAAGTATACATATTAAGAATAGTTGTAGACAGCATTATCACTGTAGTTGAAGGGAGTTAAAAATTTGGAAAGAAAGAAAACTAGGATGAACCATGCGATGTCAGATTGGAATTGGGTATATCAGTATGATCTCATGCATTTCAACAAACATATAGATAGATATAAAAATAAAATTAGCTTTGTCCACCAAAATGGTCTGAGAACAGCAACACCAACTAGCAAATCTAAACCTCAGATTTTTACTTCTAACTACCTTCCTTCAACAAAAGGAACCTTAGAGAAATGGTTAACTTCATGTCTGGGGAAGGGAAAATACAGAATGTTATGCCAAAAGATTTAAGCCCTCCAATACAGACAGCTATCTCATTCTGCTCAGGTTTGGAGACCACTTTGAGAGCACTGATGCTTCCCTGTCTTTCTTGGCATCACCTAACGGTTTGGGGTCTGAATTGCTTGGAAAAGAAATGGAACAGGAAGAGGAAGAGTAATCTTTGTATGTTGTTGGAGTAGATTTTTTTTTAAAAAAAATAAGCGTTTCTTTTGTATAAACAGCATTAAATATACACAGTGCAAAACGTTTTCAGGGAATAATGGCAAATATAATTCCTAAACAGGTAATCAAGATATTTTATCCTCTGGGATATGAAGAGTGAACTAATGAACATATTAGGAAAATAGGGAGATTGACATATTACAACAATCCTATATTTTTAGGAAAGACAATATATATTCTTTTGTCAGAGATGACAAGTGGATTATCTGACAATGCTTCTATTGTTGCTTAGGAACTCTTGATCTGAGGCTAATAATACAAAGTCTCTTAACTGAAACCTTCAGCTGGCTAAATATTGTTTAAGCAAGGAACTCAGAAATATGCGTTCTCTGATGACTAGATTGTCTGAAAATGTAAAAGTTAAACAATTGAAAGGATTATGAATGTTTTAAAAGCAAAATATACAAGGCACACAAGGCAACATGAAGTGAAGAGTGGCTCTAGCAGAATATTGAAGATATCATCACTTTTAGTAGGATAGTATACAACTGAAATAGAGAACGTTAAAAATACAATGTCCCTTATTTGTGTATGGTTTATAATTCCTAGGCTTTCTTTTTAAAACACACATCACTTAGAAATTTTTTTATTAAGTCTTAGTCTCCTAGAGTCTTACCTGTAGAGAAAAGACAGGATTAAATACAGGCAACTTCCTAGAACTCTTTGAGCTTAGGCACATCTATGATATTTTGGAAAGTTTAGGAAAGAGAAGGTTGGAGAGGGGAGAAGGGCAATCCTACTTTTGGCTTACTTGGAGCCAGTTTAGTATAGTCTCCAGCTAGCATAACTAATTTTACTCAGTTCTGAGGCAAAACCAGAACCACTAATTTCAGCCTGGATTCCAACAAATGCAGGATGATGGCCACAAGAGAAACTAGGCCCAAGAGTATAGCTGGATCAATGTAAATCCATCACTACTACCCGAAAAACAACTCTAAGGACATGCCCCGGCACTGCCCAGGGATAGATACTGTCATCTACAGATAAGGAAACTAGGAAGAAAACACAAATCTATTGCTTCACAGATTTGCTCAGAGTCAGCTCCAAACAAGCAAGGGGGAAAGGGAAAAATAGAAACTGGAAATTATAAGTGTTTTTTTAAATTACCATTTTCTTTGAGGAATAGGCAAAATGCTTGATTAAGAAACTACAAGAGGCCGGGCGCGGTGGCTCAAGCCTGTAATCCCAGCACTTTGGGAGGCAGTGAGGTGGGTCGAGATCAGGAGGATCGAGACCATCCCACCAGCTAACATGGTGAAACCCGTCTCTACTAAAATACAAAAATAGCCCGAGTGGTGGCGAAACCTGTGATCCAACTACTCCCGAGGCTGAGGCCGGAGAATGGCGTGAACCAGGGGCCGGAGCTTACAGTGAGCGAGATCAGCCACACTCCAGCCTGAAGCGACCTAGCGCCAGGGCTCCGTCTCAAAAGCTTCCAAGAATAGCGATGGAATTTAAAATATTTTAAATTATTCTTTGAAATATAAGATTAAAGACATGTGTATTATCTATTATCTCAATAGAAATTCATGAGTCATAATAAACAATAAGCAAAAACTATATTAGTAAATACAAGAGAAATTAAGTGATTTGCTTCCTCTGAGAGATAATTCATTCCTGAGGCATTTGAGCTAAAATATCTAGATAGAGAAGACCTCCCACTAAATTAGCTTCACTTTTCATGGATATGGTGGTTCATTTGGTCTTCTTGTGGAAAAGGATATATTATGTGGTTGCTCCTAAATCCATCTTTGGCATTTTAAAAACAAAAAATTAAGTGCCTCATTTCTCAAAGAGATTTTTTCAGCACTCTATTGCCTAGCATATCTTTTGACTGTTCTTGAAAGGATTATATATAGTTTTGTTATGAAGAATCATATGCTTTTTAACTTCACTTAATTGAGCACAATTGTTTCTTAATACATTTGTGTTATATATGGCATAGGAAGTTAATTTTTCTACATAATATGTCTTAATCAAATAAAATAAAATCCAATATTACATATATATACATACTGTTAAAAAATGAAAATAATAGCTACAATAAATCAAACATTAAGCATTATACTTTGTAAGTCGTTCATAATTTTCACAGTAGCCTTATGGTGTTGCTTTTTATCATTGCCATTTTATAGGTGAGAAATTTGGAACCCAGAGAAATTAAAAACTTTATTACAGAGTTAGTAAATGGTAGACCTGGATTTCATATAGTTTTGTTAATTCTGGTTGAGCACATTTTTCAGTTAAAATATATCTTTCCAAATTTAGATACCATTCTTTCCAAGATACAAATATAATCTTTTAACTTACACAATTGTGTCTTATTAAAACATGAGACTCTTAAGCAATGACCTAGAAAGCATAGAATATCCTAGTGAAGGTAAATATAGAGTTAAAAATTCTAGTTTTAAATAATTATCAAATAGTATTTATAACAGATTTTTGGGAAATTAGCTATTTTTCCATTTTGGAACTAAAAGTTTTAGTAGAAAAACAAGTTGTGTGAATTTATGCATTTCCTTTTTGTGATTGAAACACAGTATACAAAAATTTCTTACCATGATCTTAAGATGAATAGTTCAGTACACATACTAAATTGTTACTAGGGAAAGGTTTTGAGCTAGGTGTATTTTTATTAAAATATAATTATTTTCTTCAGTTTAAAAATGTTCCCATTGTTGAAATATATGATTTTTCATGGTTTCTGGTCCTATGGGAGATTGTAATTGATTTTGGTATAATATGTCAATTATAGTATTATTTTACAACTTAAATAATTTACTGTCTTGTGGTTCTAACTTTAGATATTTAAACACTTTCACTAGTTACCTGGAGAAAGTAAAAATATTAGTCATTAGTTACCTAAAGAAGTAAATACTACTCTTCTAAGAGAAACATTTTAATCACTCTTAAAAGAAAGGTCTAAATTTATTCATGTGTTTCTTATATTCTTTTACTTAACAGTATACATATTATATAGGACAAATAAAATGGAACAAATAAAAACATCCCCTTAGAACACACATTAGACAGATGACTACGTGTGTCACTGGTAACTTGCTTTAAATATATATAATAATTGCTGTGCTGATTAATTTTTTCTCTTCTTCCATAGAACTCTAGGATATTATTTCAATCTTGTTGAAAGTTAAATATTAAAATTTAAAATTAACATTGCAACAAAAATATTATTAGTAAAGTGGTGGTAGCACATTAGGCTGTACAAAGAGCTATATGTGCAGGGAAAGCTCCTGTGTGGAGGGAGCTCCACACAGTATACACAGTATAAGCATACTATTTATTTTCACTTTCTTACAAGACCAGGTATGTGCCAGCAAATGTAAAGGAAATTAGGTCTGCATTTTTATGTGTAACAATAATTGGTACCAATTTTTATGAGATTCTTTTTGGGGAAAGTAAGTATATTAAGTAGGCCAAAAATGTTCTTGTTTTAATTTTGGCTGTGAATTTGTGGGACAGCCATTTAATCTTTAGATTATTTTTTCTTCCTCCTTTTGTTTCTGCAAGACATCATGGGAATGAAGGAGAGGTGAAAATTGATAGCACTTTGGTGAAAGCCTTCAAGTGAAGGCAGCCAAAATTTATGAGTGGGAATTCATATATGAATAAATAATTTCCTATGTTCTCAATTGTTATATGGTTACCATTTCTGACACTTGCAATAGAAATATTTTGGAAATGAAGAGCTCTTTCAAGGGACTAATATTTCTACAGTTCAGAGTATAAATATTTTTAAATCCTTAACTGTTATTTATTTTATAGCTGAAACATGTTTGAACGGTAAAATATTTTAAATTTAAATGTCAAATAAAAATTAATAAAACTTACACATAAATTTAAACATGTATTTTAAAATTTTCCTAGAGCTATTTATCAGCTCAAGTGAGTACTACTTTCCCTACTCCTCTTTTATCTACCCTTGAACACAAACATGAGTAATGATGGCAACTAAGTATGTTTATTTGAATTTTTAAAGAAAGAATAGCATATATTTTAATATATAATATAGCTTATTTTTCCAGGCAATACTTATAAAATCTACTCTGAGCAATAAAGGAAAAAGGAAGCATTCAGACTGAGTCTGGAAACAGAGATTTTAATTTGAGTCAGACTCTGGAGTTACCTCACCTCTACTCATTTGGCAAACCTCAGGAAAGCATTTGATTTCTCATATTTTAACTAGCCTTATGCTATCTATACAATGTTGTGTTTTATTGAAAGTCTAATCATTTCCTAAAACTATTCACCTGCCTACATTAAGTCATTCATTTTTCATTGTACAGATCTACAAAATACACATTGTGACTTTTACCAATTAATGTTCTAATAATATCATATTTTAATATATTTCTTTGTACTCCTATGAAACAAGAGGAACTTGATGATAAAGCTTGAAAGTAATTCATAAGTTTGTTACTGCTGATATTTACTGTATCGTTCTATTTCTCACAGGGTATTAGATAGCTGTTTCTATCCCCATTGGTAGGAATTCTGTAACTTGAAAATTAATATATTGGTCTCCATTTAAACTGGTTTCTACATCATTTTAATATAATAGAAGTCTTTTTTGAAGGTGAAGAAAAATTTTATTTTGAAAAAATACATTCAATGTTAATTATAAGATTGAATATTATGTAATAAAAAGTCATAATTTTTAAAATTAAAAAAAGAAACTGAACAAATAGCTTCTTTTTTTCAGAAGTAAATGGAAATTACTTCACTATTTTAATCATTCATACTCAATTTTATACCCAGAATCTCAAATTGTACCATTTGGAAGCATTTAATATTTTAATCACCAACTTCTCCCTCTATATATACCTCACTATATTTGTCATTAGCCTTTCAGACATTTTTTTTTCTTCTTCTTCAGTGCAAGCACATAGTTCCTACTGGGACTAAAGGCAGTTAGTAATGTTCATCGTATAAAGAATAGGTCCAAATATCTGACAACTTTGTGGAGACAGACAGGAAATACCAAAGAAAGATTTTACTCTAAGGCAGATTCTGATTAACATCAAAGTTTTCAGTCTTTTGTATTCTTTTCCAATTTTCTAAATAATGGAATCTCCCTTTCAAAGGTTGAAGTAAAATTTTATAATTTTTTTTTCATTTCTTGCTAACTTAAAGCTACAAAATAGTAAGTAATGAGAGTGCTAAAAAGTTAAGCTAACTTTTAAATTTTTCTGTGTGTGCATGATAGAACAACCACGAGTTGAAAAGTCAATTTAAAAATGTGGTTAATCAACTGAGTATTTTATAAGCAGAAAGAGTACTCTTTTCAAAATACAAATCAACTCTGAAACTTTCAATTGCTTCTAATTATTCTTGGGATAAAGACCAAATTTCTAACCAAAAACCGACAAGGCTACTCTCTCTTCTAACCTTAAACTCCCTAAGCTCCCTCCACATAGGAGCTTTCCCTGCACAAGTAGATTATCTGCCTGGACCAGACTTCACTGCCCTTTTCATTGTCAGAGTTAACTGGGTCATTATTTCCTCAAGAAAGTCTTTGCTATCCCCATGGATGTGTTCAAACTCTTGTAACATCCTTTAATTCCCCTTTGGAGTTCTTATTACTATAGCAGTGTACATATATATATATGTTATTTTTTGCTTAATGCTAATCTCCCTTACTAAACTGTAAATTCTCTTAAGTCAGGGACAGTGTTTGGCCTTTGTTAGACATTGGGTCCACAACATCATTTATGGGCTGAGCTTTGTGCCCGTATTCATAGGTTGACATGCCTCAGAAAGTGACTACATTTGGAGATAGTCTTTAAAAAGGTGATTAAGTTAAAATCACATCATTAGGGTGGGCTCTAATCCAATATAACTGATGTCCTTAAAAGAAAAGGAGATTAGCACACAGATGTGCACACACAGAGGGAACACCATGGGAAGACATGGCAAGGAGATGACCTACATGGAGTACAGTCAGTCACCTCACCATAGAATGATGGCTGGAGAATGCCATATGAAAGAGTATTTGTAAAATAAATAAATAAAGACTGTTCACGATGATTACTATTTCCCTTCTTAACTATCGAAAGAACTCCGGAACAAATTATACCATTGGGAAGATTTTCATGATTCAGTTGATTTTCCAAAAATGAAGCTATCCTACCCAACCAGGTATGGAGGCAATCTGCTTTTTATTCTGTTGTTACCACTTACCCAAGCGAACTGTGATAGGAATATAAGCAACCATGGACTTGTGAAGGTCCAGGTCTATTTTGCCATCTTTCAGATAAGATATTTTAGTAAAAAAAAAAAAAACTGCCATGATGAGCTGCCTTATAGAGCTCTTTGAAAATATTCAAGTTGATGAAGTTCTTTGAGGACAAGTTAGTTTGTGATGTTTAAGAATAAACAATTTGGCTTAACCATCTTCTGAAAGCCTCAGAAGAAACTAACCCAGCTGGCATCTTGTCTGAGACCTCTATTCTCCAGAATTGTGGGAAAATATGTTTCTGTTTTTCAAGCTATACTGTCTGTGGCACTTTTCTATGGATACACTAGCAAACTAATACAATATTTAGCTTAACATTTGGCACATAGTAAATAAACATTTTTGTATGAATCAATCAGTAATATAAACCTGGATTTGAATCCTAGTTCTGTCACATTTATTTTTGTGATCTTAATCAAGTTTCTAAAGAAATTTTCTTAGCCTCATGACCCTCTTTTGTAAAGCTGGTAAAAAAACCACAATTTATAGCATTGTTGAGAAGCTTAACAAGATATGTGTAAACTCTTAACATAAGTTTGTGGGCATCAGCAGGCTCTATTTCTACTCCTTTCGCTTACTCTCTTAAAACAGAAGAATGAATTTTGAAAAGTTAGTCTCTTGACAAATTTTATTAAATAAAATACCAACCTTTAGTGATAGCATATGCAAATTTACAGTTTTGCCTTTCAAATCCCAAATATTTAAAACCTGATCGAATATTCAACAGTATAGGTTGTTTTATTCTTGAAATCTTTGACAAATCAATTTCATGAATCTTCATTGCAGACTGCAATAATCAAACTGTCATCAAAAGTCAGAAAAAAGCCTTCTGAATTTTATCTAGAAATAAGTATATACTCCTTCCTTGCTACTATTCCAAAGTCGTCAACTCCTCCAAGATCCATGTCCCCACGGCTCTGCTCCATGTCAACACAAGGAATCCAAAAGTGGTTCATAACTAGCACAAGGTTGTGCTTCTTGTTTCTGTGCAAGTCACATATCTTTTTGGGTATTCTTGGGCTATTGTATTTTGTGTTTCATTTGTACATATGTGATATCAAATTTGTCTCTTTTACAGTATGGTTTGCTTGCATTTATTAGAATCAACTGCCACTAGTTTAAAAAAGAAGTAAATAGGAACCGTAAATAGGAAAAAAAACTTTGAAAAATTAACACTTTTCCCCAATAACGAATATACTGGATTAGCTAAATATGCCAGCCAGCCAACATGCCAAAAACACAGACATTAAGGATGATTTTATACAAAAGAAGATTAAAAAAACAAAAACAAGAAAAAAAGATAGCAGTCAATAATAATAATGGCATCAAACTATCCTGTTATAGAAAACCTTACTATTTAGGTCTTTATACAGATCCACTTGGATCTGAGAAAATTATAATAAACACTTTCTTTTTCGATCATTGAGTATACTTTGCAGCTATCATAAAACATCTGTATCTTTCTATAGCCATTCCTCTTTTAGGTCTTTACAAGAGGACCAAGCTATTTCTATTGCTGTGCTCATCCACTTGAACTTGCCAGCTGTCTTGATATTACATTTGGCCAGTGGTAATAAATATCTGCAATGTTTCAAATTCTAAATCCTCTTTCTTTAGGTGAGTGTTATCAATCTAATGGGCTTCACTTTGCTTGTCTCGGAAATGTTCTGAAAAATGGCAAGTCAACACCATCTCCCTGGAATTCAGTGCTCTCCAACATCTCTTCCTTCCCTATTACAGGCAAACTGCACTAATTACTTTAATTCCAAAAAACATACCTTTGTTCACAGTGGTCCATGACATCAGTTAGGATTATACTAGTAACAAATAAAATAACAAACTACAACAGGCAATACCCCACCACAACATGCTTTTTTCCCAGTATTAGCTTCTTTCCCTTCCCTACATTACTTTCTGCTTGTCCTATTAGTGCTTCCTGGAGTTATATTTTTATCGAATTTTAATCTCCAAGTGTGCTTCTAGGGAAACACAACAAAGACAATGGTGACAGAACCTATGTGTATTCAATCTTCTTATCACATAGTCTGCTAAAAACTTTTTAACCATATTCTCATTGCATTTGTTGAGATAATTCTGAGATTTAATAGTTTTGGAGTTGCCATTCAGGATTTTATTAAGAAAAAATAAAACTTACAGGTCTCAAGTTGAAACGGGTTTAATATAGGGAATTAGTGAGTCATACAACCATGAGAAGGGCTGAAGGAGCAAAAGTCAGGGAAACTGCTGATAGAATTCAGGAAATTAAGAAGTGCCGGCCAGGTGCGGTGGCTCACGCCTGTAATCTCTGCACTTTGGGAGGCCGAGGTGGGTGATCACGAGGTCAGCAGATCGAGACCACCCTGCTAACACGGTGAAACCCCATCTCTACTAAAAAAAAATTCAAAAAATTAGCCAGGCATGGTGGAGGGTGCCTGTAGTCCTAACTACTCGGAAGGCTGAGGCAGAAGAATGGCCTGAACCCGGGAGGCAGAGCTTGCAGTGATGCAGTGAGCCAAGATCATGCCACTGCACTCCAGCCTGGGCGACAGAGTCAGACTCCATCTAAAAAAAAAAAAAAGAAGAAAGTGCCCACTGTAGCCTCCTTTATAGGAGCTGCCAGAGAACGGCTTCTTCTCTTTCAGTTTCCAAATTGAGTCCTACTGCTTCCCATTAGCAGAATCTAACCTGAAACACTCCTGGTAAGGGAATCTGGGAAATGGTTTCCCAGGCTTTCCCCTTACTTAAGTCATGTATATAAGGGAGTGAGGATGAAGACAAATTTACCTTACAGTGGGACACTATTTACTCATGAAGTGCAGCAAGCCATTTTTCTGGTTACCCATTTTCTGAAAGTCCCAAGCATCTACAGAAAGCCAAGCCTATTCCAGAGGCTATTCATAGACAAATCCATTAAGTAAGGTTCCTTGGCAAACACATAAAATGCCAAAGTTTGAATTAATGTCCAACCACTGAGAAAAGCAAAACAATACTACACAATTTAGTCAATTCCTTTGCAATTCTGTGAAAGAAACTTAAATTTCTCTTTGAAAGACCATGCCAAGACCTGGTAATTATTTTCAAAATTTCATTGTGAAGGAATACCCATTGTTCTCATAGCTAACAACAAAGGGTTAATTACTGTGTAGGTAAGTTTAAAGCAAGTTTACTGTAAGAGGAATTTTGGAATGTCTCTGTTGGTTAGGGAGAAATAAAGAGCAAGAAAAAAGGATGGCATGATTTCAAGGTCTTTGCTCATCTTTAAGATTTGTGTTGTCCAAATATCTATATCCACACCCAACCACACCCCATTCCTCTTACTTTAAAAAAAAAATCAAATCACATTTTTGGCAAAAAAAAAAAAAAAAAAAAAAAAAAAGTTTAATGATTACTTTGCCAGAAATTAGATTCAGGAAAAATGACTGAAAGGGAATTTTTCTCCATGTACACTCAGAATTATTAATATCCCTCTACACATGTACATCCATTAATGACCATTCAATAGAAATAGTGCATAGTTATGATTTTTAAATATATAAAAGTGTAAAATCATTTTGGTATGTCAATATCTTTAGATTATAAACATTTTTTGTGAGTTATTTCATGACAAGTTTATGAGCACAAATAGCAATTCTGATATACTAATTCTACAGAAAAATAAATGATGTTAATTAAAGCAGTTTATTTTAATAAACACTAGAAACATTGTAAGAATAGAATATTAAAATGACTTCCAATAATGATTAACTATTTTTGAACATTTATATTAAAACTCCCATTAAAAAGGGAATTCACATTTAAAATGGTAATTTATTCATATATGATCAATTTTTAAATAAAGCTGTTTTAAAATTTTTAAGATTTTCTTCTGTTTTTTCTTGGCTTTCTGTAGATGCTTCATTTTTAATAAAAAACAAAGAGAAAGTCTGTCCAGGCTACATGGTCCAAACAACAAAAATTCACGTTAGCCATAATGTGATATTATGAGGTATCTTATGAATAGTTCAGCTAAATACTGCCCTACTCATATATTTTCATTCTCTTATGGAAGTGAGATTACTTTTTTCCCCATCAAATTTTATTTCAAGTTCCAAAATACGTGTGCAGGATGTACAGGTTTGTTACATAGGTAGACATGTGCCATGGTGGTTTGCTGCACAGATCAACCTATCACCTAGGTATCAAGCCCAGCATCCATTAGATATTCTTCCTGATGCTCTCCCTCCCCACACTGCCTCCAACAAGCCCCAATGTGTGTTGTTCCCCTCCCTGTGTCCATGTGTTCTCATCATTCAACTCCCACTTATAAGCGAGAACATGCGGTGCTTAGTTTTCTGTTTCTGTGTTAGTCTGCTAAGGATAATGGCCTCCAGCTCCATCTGTGTTCCTGCAAAGGACTTGATCTCATTCCTTTTTATAGCTGCATATATATTCCATGGTGTGTATGTACTACATTTTCTTTATCCAGTCTATCATTGATGAGCATTTGGGTTGATTCCATGTCTTTGCTATTGCAAATGATACTGCAATGAATATATGTGGAATGTATCTTTATAATAGAATGATTTATATTCCTTTGGGTATATACCTAGTAATGGGGTTGCTGGATCAAATGATACTTCAGCTTCTTGATTTTTGAAGAATCACCACACTGTCTTCTACAATGGTTGAACTAATTTACATTCCCAACAACAGTGTAAAAGCATTCCTTTTTCTCCGCAGCGTTGCTGGGATCTGTTATTTCTTGACTTCTTAATAATCACCATTCTCACTGGTGTTAGGAGCTGGTACCATTTCTAGTGGAACTATTCCAAACAATTGAAAAGGAGGAACTACTCCCTAACTCATTTTGTGAGACCAGCATCATCGTGATACCAAAACCTGGCTGAGATACAACAACAACAACAACAAAACTTCAGGCCAATATCTCTAATGAACATCAATGCAAAAATCCTCAATAAAATACTGGCAACCCGAACCCAGCAGCACATCAAAAAGCTTATTCACCACAATCAAGTTGGCTTCATCCCTGGGCTCAACATACACAAATCAATAATTATAATTCATCACACAAACAGAACTAAAGACAGAAACCACATGATTATCTCAAAAGATGGAGAAAAGGCCTCTGATAAAATTTAGCATCCCTTCATCTTAAAAATTCTCAATAAACTAGGTACTGAAGAAATAAACCTCAAAATAATGAGAGCCATAGATGACAGCCAACATCATACTGAATGGGCAAAAGCTGGAAGCATTACCCTGAAAAACCAGTACAAGACAAGGATGCCCTCTCTCACCAGTCTTATTCAACGTATTATTGGAAGTTCTGGCCAGGGCAATCAGGCAAGACAAAGAAATAAAGGGCATTCAACTAGGAAGAGAGGAAGTCAAATTATCTTTGCAGATGACAGGTTCCTATATCTAGAAAACCCCACTGTCTCAGCCCCAAAGCTTAAGCCAGTAAGCAACTTCGGCAAAGTCTTAGGATACAAAATCAATGTGCAAAAATTGCTAGCTTTCCAATACACCAACAACAGGCATGCAGAGAGCTAAATCATGACTGAACTCCCATTCACAATTGCTGCAAAGAGATTGAAATACCTAGGAACACAGCTCACAAGGGATGTGAAGGATCTCTTCAAGGAGAGCTACAAATCACTGCTCAAGGAAATCAGAGAGGACACAAAAAAATGGAAAAACATTCCATGCTAATGCATAGGAAGAATTAATGTCATGAAAATGACCATACTGTCCAAAGTAATTTATAGATTCAATACTAGTCTCATTAAACTACAATTGACATTCTTCACAGAATTAGAAAAAACTATGTTAAAATTCACATGGAACCAAAAAAGAGCCCATATAGCTAAGACAATCTTAAGCAAAAAGAACAAAGCTGGAGACATCATGCTACCTGACTTCGAACTATGCTACAAGATCTTCTTTAAAATATTTCAAGTTGCTGGGTGCGGTGGCTCACGCCTGTAATCCCAGCACTTTGGGAAGCCAAGGCGGATGGATCACAAGGTCAGGAGATCGAGACTATCCTGGCTAACAAGGTAAAACGCCGTCTCTACTAAAAATACAAAAAAATTAGCCGAGCGTGGTGGTGGGTGCCTGTAGTCCCATCTACTCAGGAGGCTGAGGCAGGAGAATGGCATAAACCCAGAAGGCGGAGCTTGCAGTGAGCCGAGATCGTGCCACTGCAGTCCAGCCTGGGCAACAGAGCCAGACTCCATCTCAAAAACAAAAAACAAAAAAAAAACTTCAAGTCATATTCTGGAAAAAATCAAGATTAAAATTTAAAGTCACAATTTCTATTTTAAAGCATTTATATAAAAACTAAAAAAAGTTAAAATTCTATTTTTCTGTTTGAATTACATATGTAAATATTTTAATCGAAAAATTCTCATGAATATTCAGTAAAAATAGCAACATTTTACACACCAAAACTTGTTACTTAAATATATGTTATAAAATAAGTTTATTAAATTCATCACACTATAACCTCTTTTGTTCCTCACATTTATTGAGGCATAATTGGCAAATTTTAAAAATTATATATATTTAAGGTGTACAACTTGATGTTTTCACATACATATACTCTGCGAAATAATCAGCACAATCAAGCATTGACCAAAAAACCCAAAGTCTGTAAAACATTTGCAGAGGTTTACTCTGAGCCAAATATGAGAACTATGGTCTGTGACCACCTCAGGAGGTCCTGAGAACATGTGCCCAAGGTGGTTGAGTTGCAGCTTGGCTTTATACCTTTTAGGGAGACAGAAGTTACAGGCAAAGGCATAAATCAATACATGTAAGGTATACATTAGTTAGCCCCAGAAGGGCACACATCTCAAACTAAATACTTGCAGGTCATAGGTGAAGTCAGAAATTTTCTGATTGACAAATGGTTGAAAGAATTAAGCTTTGCCTGAAGAGTTGAACTCAGCATAAAGAAATAATTGAGTTAAATAAGGAAAGGAAGTCAATGTTCTTTTTATGTAGATGAAGCCACCAACAGGCTTCAGAAAGAACAGATGGTAAATGTCTCTTATTGGACCTTAACAGGTATCAGACTCTCCAGAAAAGATTTTTAAGAGAAGATTGTCTACAGAATGCAAATTTCCCCAGCAAAAGATAGCTTCACAGGGCCATTTCAAAATATGTCAAAGAAATACATTTTGGGGTAAAATACTTTGACCCTCTGCAGGGCCTCCTATCTGACATGTGATGCATCATCAGCATAAGGTTGGAATTTGGTATTTTATTGCTACAAAAAGTGTTTTGTCAGTTTTAAGATCTCTATTTAATGTTAAAGCTGGTCAGTTGTGCCTAAATTCCAAAGGGAAGGGTACATACTAAGGCATGTCACATGCTCCCCTTCCCATCGTGGCCTGAACAGGTTTCTTTGGGGTCCCTTTGGCCAAGAAGGAGGGTCCATCAGTTGGTTAAGAGGTTCAGAATTTTATTTTTGGTTTATACAAGCTAATTAACATGTCCATCTTCTCATGGAGTTACCATTTTCTCTTCTATGTCTGTGGTGAAAACATGATACTATCCTAGGAAATTTCAATGTTCACATTAGCTCTCCTGAACTTATTCATACTGTATATTTGAAAGTCTATACCCTTTGGCCCACATTTCTAATTTTTCCCCCTCCTAGTCTCTAGCAACCACCATTCTACTCTCTGTTTCTATGAGTTTGACTATTTTAGATTCCAGATCTAAGTGACGTGATAACACTATTTGTCTTTCTGTGTCTGCCTTATTTCACTTAACATAATGTCCTTCAGATTCATCCACCTTGTCACAAATGACAAGGTTTCCTTTTTTTTTTTTTTACAGTGGAATATTAACCTATTGCATGGATTGTGTGTGTGTGCAGTTAGAATATACACACACACACACATGCACATTGTCAGAGCAACCTTAGCTCTAGGTATAGATCCAAAACATATAAAATTATTATCTGGAATAGCTGGTTCCACTCTCATGTTCATTAAAGCATTATTCACAGTAGGCAAGATATAGAAACAACCTAAATGTCTATCAACAGATGAATGGACATTTTATATATACTATATATACACATATATACTACATATATACATATACACTGCATTTATATATACATATATACATATATGTGTAATACACATATATACCTATATACATTTATATATGTAGTTTAAATGTATGTTTGCACATATATTCTAACTACATGTATATAAAGTGTGTGTACATATAATTACATATATAGCATGTATATATTCTAACTACATAGTGTGTGTATATATACACACATGCACACATTCTAACTACATATATATAAATGTAGTGTATATGTATATATGCAGTATATATGTGTGTATGTATAATGGTACATATAAAATGTAGTCCATTCATTGACTGAAGGACATTTAGGTTGTTTCTTTATCTTGGTCAATGTGAATAATGCTTTAATGAACATGAAGGTGGAACAAGCTAGTCCAGATAATAATTTTACATTTTTTGAAACTATACTTAGAGCTAAGGTACCTGGATCATAAGGTAGTTCTATTTTTAAATTTTTGAGCAACTTCCATAGTGTTTTTCATAATGGTTGAACTAATCTACATTCATACCAACAGTGTACAAGGGTCTTCTCTTCTCCACATCCTTGCCAACACTTGTTATTTTTCATCATTTTGATAAAATCATTGTAACAAGTTTGAAGTGATATTTCAGTGTGGTTTTGACTTGCATTTTCCTGATGATTAGTGATGTTGAGCACCTTTTCCAACACTGTTGAACATTTGTATGTCTTCTTTTAAGAAATGTTCACACCCTCTGCTCATTTTAAAAAATGTGTTATTTGCTTTTTTGCCACTGAGTTTCTTGTGTATTTTGAATATTAACCCTTTATAACGTATATGGTTTGCAAATACTTTCTTCATTTCATAGGTTGCCTTTTACTCTGTAGAGTATTTACTTTGTGCAGAAGTTTAGTTTGATGCAATCCCATTTGTCTATTTCATTCCTTCTGTCTGTGACTCTGGTGTCATCCAAAATATAATTGTCCAACACCAATGTCAAGAACCTTTTTCCCTCTGTATTTTTCCAGTAGTTTTTAAGTTTTGTGTTTTATGTTTAAGTCTCTTATTCATTTTGAGTTGGTTTTTGTAGATACTATGAGATAGTAGTACAATTTTATTTCCCTGCATGTGGATATCTAGTTTTCATAATACCTTTTATTGAAGACTATCCTTTCCCCTCATTGTGTGTTCTTAGCACCATTATCAAAGATCAGGTGGCTACAGATGTGTGCATTTACTTCTGGGCTCTCTATTCTATTTCATTCATCTATATGTCTGTTTTTATGCCAGTATCATTCTATTTCTATTAGTGTAGCTTTGGTTACACATTTTGAAATCAGTAAGTATGATGCCTTCAGCTTTTTCTTTCTCAGGACTGAGTTGGCTATTAGAGGTATTTCGTGGTTCTATAAAAATTTAGAATTTGTTTTCCTCTTCCTGTAAAGAATGCCACTGGGATTTTGATAAGGGATTGCATTAAATCTGAAGATCACTTTGTATAGGATGGACATTTTGACAGTATTAGTTTTGCCAATCCATGAACACTGGATGTTTTTTCATTTATCTGTGTTTTCTTTAATTTCCCTCATCAATGTTTTACAATTATCATTGCACACTTTTCTAACTTCTTTAGTTTAATTTCTATATAATTTTATTCTTTTTGTTACTATTATAAATGGAATTATTTTATTGATTTCGTTTTTGGGTAGCTCAATGTGTTTGTATATAAAATCACTACTGATTTTTCTATGTTGGTTTTGTATCCCACAACTTTACTGACTTCATTTATTAATTCTCAGTGTCTTCTTGAGTCTGTAGCGTTTTCTACATATACACTCATGTCATCTGCAAGCATATACTGTTTTACTTTCATTTTTACTAAATGACTTTTATTTCTTTCTCTTGTCCAATTACTCTGGCTATAACTTCCAGTACGTTGAATGAAGTGGTAAGAGTGGACATCTTTGCTTTGTTTCTAATCTTTAAAAAAAAAGCTCTCAGTTTTACTCCATTGATTTTGATGTTATATAGCTCTCTGCTTTTCTTATATGGCCTTTATTAGTTTCATGTAGGTTTCTTTTATGCATATTTTGTTAAGAGTTTGTATCATTAACAAATGCTGAATTTTGTCAAATGCTTTCTCTGCATTAATTATGTGCTTTTTTTTTGGCTATATTAACATGATGTATTACATCAATTAATTTGCATATGTTGAATCATTTTTTAATCCCAGGGCTAAATCTCACTTGATTCATGTGAAATTTATCCCTGAGATGCAAGAATCATTCAACATATGCAAAGTGCATTATCTTTCTAATGTGTTATTGGATTCAGTTTGCTAGTATTTTGTGGAGAATTTTTGCTTTTATGTTCAGGAATACTGGCCTATGTTTTCTTTGCTTGTGTTATCTTTTTCCGGCTTTTGTATTAGAATAATGCCGGCCTCATAAAATATGTTTGGAAGTATTCCCCCTCTTCCACTTTTTTGGAAGAGTTTGAAATGAATGAGCATTAATTATTCTTTGAATATTTGGTGGAGTTCACCAATGAAGCTATCTGATCCTGGACTTTTATTTCTTGGAAGGTTTCTGACTACTGATCCAATCGCCTTATTTATTATTGATCTGTTTAAGTTTTCCATTTATTCTTGATTCAGTTTCAGTAGGTTGTATGTTTTTTTAAAAGATGTATCCATTTCTTCGAGGTTATTTAATTTGAGTATAATTTTTCATAACAGCAGCTTATAATTCTTTTATTTATGAGTCATCTCTTATAATTTCTTCTTTTTTTTATTCTAACTATTTGAATCTTCTTTTTTATTAGTTAGCATAGCTAGGGGTTTGTCAATGTTTATCTTTTCAAAAAAAAACAACCCAGTTTTTCCATATTTTTTCTATTCTGCATTTTATATATTTCTACTGTTATCTTTATTATTTCTTTTTTTCCGATAATTTTAATTTAAAATATTTTAAATTTAAATTTTAAATTTTCTACTTTTTAAAATTAGGTTTTTGCCATTGTAAACTTTTTTCTTAGTACTGCCTTTGTGCATCCATAAGTTTTCATAGGTTGTATTCTCATTTATCTTGAGATACTTTTTACATTCCCACTATGTTTTCTCTTTTATCCAATGTTTGTTCAAGACTGTGTTTAGTTTCCATGTATTTGTGAATTTTCTCATTTTTTTACTGTTATTGTTTTTAGTGTTATTCTATTGTGGCTGAAAAAGATAATTGGGGTAATTTTAATCTTTTTAAATTCATCAGACCTGTTTTGTGATGTAATGTGATCTATCCTGGAGAACATTCCACGTGCACTTGAAAAAAATATATATTCTTCTACTGTTGGATGGAAAGATCTGTGTATGTCTGTTAGGTCCACTCAGTCCATAGTGTTATTCAAGTTAGCTGTTTCTATACTGATTTTGTATCTGGATGTTCTATCTATTATTAAAAGGACAGCACTGAAGTATCCTACTATTATTGTATTTTTGTCAATCTCCCTTTGTAACTTTTAGTATTTGCTTTATATATTTAGGTGCTCTGATGCTGGGTATGTGTATATTTGTAATTGTTATAACTTGCTGTTGAATTGACCATTTTATCATTATATGACAGATTTTTTTTCTTTTACTGCTTTGACTATATCATCCCACTCCCTCCTGTTCTGCAAGATTTCTGGTAATAAATCTTCAGATAGTCTCATGGAAGAAGATGAAAATGCAGCAGTTAAGGAGACTTAGAAGGAACAGACAGTGAAGTGGGAGGAGAATCAGGCAATGGGGAGCCCACACAGCAATGATCAAGAGTTTCAAGGAAAAGGGCATTGTCCACTGTGTCAAATGCTACTGTGAGAAGAAATAAGATAAGGCCTTAGACTTGGGGAAAACATGTAATAGCAGGATTAAAATAAATCAGTCAAGCATTTTAAAAATGCTCAGAGCAGTAAAAAACAAAGAAATTAAACTACCACCTAATGATATTGGGAAAGGTAACAAATAGCAATGAGCAGGTACTCAAGATCAAGAAAAATAGAAATTTTTGCTTAAATATTTCTTATTTTAAAAATGGTCTTCAAATTAAAGGTGAGTTCAATAATAAGGAGTAGAAAGGCAAGCCCATGATATTTGTAAAAATGGAATTCTGCCATAAATGACTTGTTGGTGGGGCTTCTTCAAGTACCTGGTTGAGTGATCTCAAACTTGTTGACATTTATCACAAGTAGCCACAAAGAATATGAGGGTTTCCAAAAGACTATAAATGAACAAATGTGACTTTTATTAAAGAGGGGCAGGAATTTTAGTATTAATATTGATATGATATTTAACAATTTATATAATTGTTTATTAACAAAATTGCTTTGAGATATTGTTCATCCAGCCATCATTTAACAAAAGCTACTTTTGTTAGAGCACCTACTATGTGCAAACACTATGCTATAAACTGATGACATCAACATAAAAGCATTTAATATCTTATATATGTATTATTTTTTAGTCACAAAACACTTTACATACAATATCCAGTGTGATAATCACAACAATCCTATGATGTAGACAAAATAGACACTATTTAACAGATGTGAAATATAGAATTCAGATAAATGTAGTGACTTCTCCTGGTAATCCAGCTGGAAAGCGAAATTTTTAACGATTATAAGTCTAGTGATCTTTTTGTTATATCATGGCTTTGCAATAATTAGGAGCTACTATCTGAAATAATCTCCATCCTTATAGCATTTTTAGGATATTAGAACAGCGTATTCTCATAGTTTAGCAGATTATGACACTGCTAAGTCATTTGTCAAATTCCTCATGAGCATTTAATCAATGAGATATAGTAATATGGGTTGATGAAAAAATTCAGTAGTTTTACAAGCAGGTTATACAATCACCTCAAGAGTCAATATTAATTTAAAATGCTTCTTCTAATGAGGAAGTACAGGATTCTACTCATAGCTTTGTTCCTCAATATGCAGTAGTGGTGCAGATATAAAGCCAGTTATTTCAGGTATTTTTTGTTAAATCAGCCAGAGATCTATAATACATATTTGTAACTAATACAATGACAAAATTAAAATTATCTTAATAGGTGAAGATCATACGTAATATCTAATATTATTAAAATAAATTTAATATCACACATTTTATTTCAAACAATGGCACATATAAGGGGAGATTTAAATTAGTACTAGCTTAAATAAAAATGAGTTGGGAAGTTAAAATTTATTTTAAAGGGTTAATAACCCTATCAATCTGCTAAAAGGCATAGTCATCAGGAAAACACAAATTGAAACCAGAATGAAATACAAATTCAAAACTACCAGAATGGCTATACTTAAATGACTAGCAAGATATGTCACAACTAGAACTCATTAATTGCTAGTGAGAATGCAAAAGGGTACTATCACTCTGGAAAACTGTTTGACTATTTCTTAAGAAGTTAAACATAACTTCTGCCCTAGCAATTTTATTCCTATATACTTACCCAAAAGCAACAAAAAATATGTTCATTAAAGTTTTTACAGAAATGTTCATAACAACCTTACTGTTATAATACATCTATATATACATATCATATAATACATACTGTATAATTCCATTTTTATTATCACTAAAACTAGTCAATAGTGACAGAATTAAGAAAATGATTGCCTTTAGGGGACGAAGAGCAGGAAATTAACTTGAAACAGGAATAGCGATCTTTCTGGAATGAAACAAATGACCTATATCTTATGTTGAGTAATAGTCACATAGGTGTCCACAATTTTCAAAAATCATCAAACTGAAAACTTACAACCTCTGTATTTTATTCTATTTTAAATAAATGATACCTTAATTTCAAAAAGATAAAACATAAAAAAACATTGTTTTCCATTGAAGGAATACAAGAAAAACTGGTATAAGTTACAGAAAAAGAAATTTCGTTTTGACATAAAATTTTCTAAACTTAAGAAACTTCAAACATAGAATAAGCTATTTCATTAAACAGTATATTTATCATTTCTAGGCCAGACACGGTGGCTCATGCCTGTAAACCCAGCACTTTCGGACACAGAAGCAGGCGGATTACCTGAGGTCGGGAGTTTGAGACCAGCCTTGCCAACATGGCGAAATCCCATTTCTACTAAAAATACAAAAATTACCCGGGTGTGGGGGTGGGTGCCTGTAATCCCAGCTAATCGGGAGACTGAGGCAGGAGAATCACTTGAACCCAGGAGGTGGAGGTTGCAATGAGTCAAGATCATGCCATTGCACTCCACCCTGGGCGACAAGAGTGAAACTCTGTTTCAAAACAACAACAAGTATATTTATCATTTTTGAAAATATTCAAACAAAAGGATACTTTTGGAGACTAATTCAAATATCCCAGGCAGAAATACTTCCTAGAGCATTTTAAAGCCTTTTTATCAGACTCACTGATATCCTAAATTAACAGAGATTTTCTTTTATCACATTTAGTCCATATTTAACTTCTCATTTCCTTCTTTTACATCTAATTAAATAGCGTTTAAGAATGCTAAAACAGTAGAAAAAGCTAACAGACTTAAACTTATAAGCCACTTCTATAGGTTTATAATGCATACACTACTGCATTAAGAAGGATCCTGAGGCCAAACCCCACAGGTTAGTAGTAAAGAATATTGTCACTGTTTAGTGGAATCTGCCATGAGCCTAAGAGGCAAGGGAGTGACAAAAATACCAGAGTTTGCCATCACAGAGTTAAATAAAATGTGTAGAGCTGTACGTCAGATAAAAATGGTTATTATAGACTGAGGCTTCAATATGCCATAAACCAATAGCCAACAAATTAGTAAAGAAAAGAAATAAGGAAAAGAAAAGAAAGTGTGAGGGAAATACTAGTATCTAAATATATATTGCTTTATGGCAGTTTTATTTCCTGGTTGCCAGATTTAGAGTGTCTGGAATATTTAAATAATGTACTAAATTGATTTGGGCATGATAGCTAAGCATAAACACAGTGAAATAGTCTAGGTTTTCTCCTCAACAAAATACTAGCAAACTACATTCAACAATACATTAAGAAGATCATTCATCATGACCAGGTGAGATTTATCCTGGGGCTGCAAAAATGGTTCAACATATACAAATTAATCAAGGTGATACTACATATCAACAGAATAAATGACAAAAATTATATGATCATTTCGATTGATGTTGAAAAAGCATTTGATAAACTTTAGCATATCTTCATAATAGAAATCCTCAAAAAACTTGGTTTAGAAGAGCTATAACTCAACATTTAGAAAGCTATATATGACAGGCCCACAGCTAGTATTACATTGAATAGGGAAAAAAATCAAAGTGTTTCCTTTTAGATCTGGAAATTACAAGAATGCCCATTTTTCACTACTGTTGTTCATCATAGTACAGAATGTCTTAGCTAGAGCAATCAGACAAGAGAAAAAAATAAGGGGCATCCAAATTGGAAACAAAGAATGCAAATTATATTTCTTTGCAGATAATATGATCTTACATTTGGAGAAAACTAAAGACAACACCAAAAAAACTATTCAAACTGATAAATTCAGTCAAGTTGCAGGATACAAAATCAACATATGAAAATCAGTAGCATTTCCATATACCAACTGTGAACAATCTGAAAAAGAATGAAAGTACTCCATTTACAATAGCCACAAATAAAATGAAATAACTAGGAATTAACCAAAAAAGTGAAAGATCTCTATAAAGACAACTATAAAATGATAATGAGAGAAATTGAACATGATACAAAAAATTGGAAAGATAATCTATGTTCATGGACTGGAAGAATCAATATTGTTAAAATGTCCATACTACCCAAAGCAATTCACAGATTCGATTCACTTTTTATAAAAATACAAATGACATTCTTCACAGAAATGGAAATAGCAATTCTAAAATTTATACGGAACCACAAAAGACCCAAAGTAGCCAACGCTACCCTAAGCAAAAAGAACAAAACTGGAGCAATGACACTACCTGACTTCAAATTATACTAAAGGGCTACAGTAACCAAAACAGCATAGTATTGGCATAAAAACAGACACACAGACCAACAGAATAGAATAGAGAATCCAGAAACAAGTCCATGCACCTACTGTGAACTCATTTTTGACACAGGTGCCAAGAATATACACTGGAAAAAAGACAGTCTCTTCAATAAATGGTACTGGGAAAATTGAATATCCATATGGATATCCACCTGCAGAAGAATGAACTCTCACCATATACAAAAATCAAAGGAAAATGGATTAAACACTTAAGTCTAACACCTCAAACTACTATGAAACTACTGCAAGAAAGCATTGGGAAAACTCTCCAGGATACTGGTCTGGGCAAAAAATAAAAATAAAAATTCCTTGAGTACTACCCCACAAGCGTAGGCAAACAAAGCAAAAACGGTAAAATGGGATCACATCAAATTAAAAACTTTCTGCACAGCAAACACTCAACAAAGTAAACAGGTAACACAGAGATTGTGAGAAAACATTTGCTAACTACTCATCTGACAACAGATTAATAATTAGAATACATAAGAAACTCAAACAACTCTAAAATTTCTAGACTTCAAAAAACTTAAAAATCTAATACTTGATTTAAAATTGTCAAAAGATTTAAATAGACATTTCTCAAAAGTAGACATATGAATGGCAAACAGGCATAAGAAAAAGTGCTCACCATTACTGATCATCGGAGATATGCAAATCAAAACTATAATAAAATATCATCTACACTCCAGTTAAAATGACTTATGTAAAAGTAAGGCAAGCCAGGCATGGTGGCACATGCCTGTAGTCCCAGCTACTCGGGTGGCTGAGGTGGGAGGTCACTTCAGCCCACAGGGTCAAGGCTGAAGTGAGCTGAGATCACACCACCTCACTCCAGCCTGGGTGACAGAGTGATACCCTGTCTCAAAAAAAGAAAAGTCAGGCAATATCTAACGCTGGCGAGGATATGGAGAAAAGGGAACCCTCATACACTCTTGGTGGGAATGTAAATTAGTACAGCCATTATGAAGAACAGTTTGGAGTTTTCTCAAAACAATTAAAAATAGAGGTACCTTACGATCTAGGAATCCTTCTGCTGGGTTTTTACCCAAAGGAAAGGAAACAAGTATATTGAAGAGATATATCTGTACTCCCATGTTTGTCCCAGCACTGTTCACAATCACCAAGATTTGGAAGCAACCTAAGTGTCCATCAATAGATGAATGAAGAAAATGTGACACTTATATACAATGAAGTACTATTCAGCCATAAAAGAAAATTAGATCCAATCTTGTCATTTGCAATAACATGGATGGACTGGAATTCGTTACATTAAGTCAAATAAGGCAGGCAGAGAAAAACAAACATCTGATGTTCTCACTTATTGGTAAGCATCTAAAAATCAAATCAATTAAACTCATGGAGGGAGAGAATAGAAGAATGGTTACCAGAAGCTGGGAAGGGTAGTGGGAAGGAGATTGAGATGGTTAATAGGTACAAAAAAGATAGAAATAATAAATAAGACCTAGTGTTTCATAGTACAACAGGGTGATTGTCATCAAAATAATTTAATTGTACATTTTAAAATAACTGAAAGACTATAATTTAATTGTAACAAAAAGGAGAAGTGCTTCAGGGGATGGATACCCAATTCTACATGTTGTGACTATTATGCTTTGCATGCCTATAGCAAAATATTTCATGTATCCCATAAATGTATACACCTATTTTGTACCCACAAAAATTAAAAATTAAAAAAATTTAAAAGCCTGGATTTTCAATAAAAGCTAAAATACTGTAATAGTACTCTTCTAAAATCAGACTGAAAGCACAGACATAATATAAAGATTTGCATAAAGCTAAACCTAGTAGAAACCCACTTTGATTTACAAAATTGTAAATATTTTTAGGAACTTTGTAATGCATAAACTTCTCCTTCCCTGCCTCACACAGATCTAAAGTGACCAAACATACTAAATATGTAATGTGTATTTTCCAGCTGAAAAAAACTTAACCCAGCCCCTCCTGGCTCAGTTAGAAGGTCATTTCCTTGGAAAGAGCTATACCCCCAATGGTGAATAAAGCTCCAATTGCAGTCACAAATGTGGCAATACACAAGATGTCTTCATAGCAAGGCTAATCACCAGATGGGGAGTTTGACTAATTGGCTGAAGATGTTTTCTGCTCTGGTCATACCTTGGCAAATAGAACAAAGAGAGGCCAAGAGACCTAATGGCTAGAACATGAGTATGAGTGTGGAGTTCTGTGATCTGCCTTCTGTCTGTTGTGGGTCTCTGGACAATTCCGTTAACCTTACTGTATTTTATTTTACTATAAATATAAGTAAGACTCTGCATACTTATCTAAGATATTTTCCAGAAAATGTTACAGGCAAAATTATTAAGGTTAAAATAAGAAAGAATTCCTCTATATTGAAACATTATTTTCTGAAGCAAATTAGGTTTATTCTTAATTTCTCTTGGTTCAGCACGTAGGGTCAGTTACATGGCAGCATTTTCTTAGGGATGAAAATTTTATGGGGTAAAGAACCACCGACAGTCAAACACTAGGGGCCAGGACTCCTCCATGGCAAAGAGCAGCTTAAGGTCAAATTTATTCACTCAGTGTCTTACTTCTTCCTATTGACCCAAAAGTTAGAGATAAAGTGAGCACCCACCAGCAGAGGTGCAGCCAGGTTAGAAACCAGCTTTCATGTAAACAAGTCAGTACCAAAATATTTAGGAATAGCCAACACCCAAACTAGACAGAAAAACAAAATGGTTCTCAAATTTTTAAAAAATTTAGGATTACAAGCACAAAGAATTAATGCTAATAATTAATGAGGGTCTGCTATTCCCACTAGTCTGTAGATTCCTTGTGGGTAGATGCTACATCTCTTGTTCCTACAGGTTTGTGTGATAAGACACAGCTAACACAGTGTCATAAGATATAGCTCCAACCATGGCAAAGGTCAAGGTGGGTAGAAATCGTGACCCGAATTGGGCCAGAGACAAACCAAGGTCTTAAGAGAGAACCAGAGAAAAGAGATATGTGCCAGAAACTGGGAGGTGTCACAAGACACAAGGGTAGCAGAAAATGCTCACCTTGAGACCAGAACAGAAGAAGACTGAGTGGCTATAGCAGAAACTGAAAGCATACAATAGGCAACAAATGAACAGAAGATGCTGAGATTGTAGGCAAACGCAAATGCACATCTGAGCACCTCACCTCTGAAATCAGAAGGAAAATGCCTTGAGAGGGGAGATGAGTTTTTACAGCAGAAGCTGGATTTTCAGTCCAGTGCTTCTTAAAGGAACTTGGCTTACTTTTGCTATCATGCAATTGGAATAATTTGAGGTAAACAAAAAAAACTCTAAAAATTAAAGAAAAAAGCAGAAACTGAATGGTCTTTCACAGCTGGACAGGGTATGGCTGGCCAAGACAAAGAAGGACGAGGCAGCAAGAGGTACCAACACTGAGAGAGCCCTTGATCAAAGCATAGCCTGTCAGGCTCCAAGTTATTGTTGGAAGATCCTGGTACCACAGCCTCACAGGCATTGGCCTCTCCTGAACCTTTGCTTGTTCTGCCTCACAGTGGCAAATCAGTTTTCAAAGCAGCAATAATTGTGTAGTAAAGTCATAAGCTATTGTTAGAAATTAGAAAAAAAATCACTTTTAAAAAAACTAGAAAAATAGTTTTATCTCAAAAATGTATAAACATACAGATATATTTAATTTTAGTTAAACCTTCATTTCCTAAGTTTGGAAAAATCACCTAGATTCCTCTAATTGTTCCTGTAGTCAAAAAGTAAATCTACATGTCCCATGCTATCTTGAATGAGAAGGGTCTGTTTACTGTGTTCCTGTCTAAATCCCTTGACCTTTTCCTGTCCAAATAAGTTGGTACTATTAATAATTCAGTCCCCAACATCAGATAAAATATAAAATTAATTCCCTTTTCCATGAATTTAGATGATATAATTAGGCCATGCTTTTGGCTTATGACTATTTCCATGACTAAAATCACTTGAGAACTGCTTGTTTCCCATCAACATTTGGTCGTAAGAGGGATGGTGGGTGTCTTCTACAGGAGACAGTAGGTCAATGGCCAAAGGCCAATGGATACAAACAGATGTTGCGGTTAACCAAATTGAGAAGGAATACATAAATTTTATTCCAAAAGCCTCTTGCCAGAAGTGCTATAAAGAGCAAATCCATGCTTGATCGTCTACCTCCCGTTTGATGGAAAATAGTCAGATGTATTTGTCTGAATTCTTCAAAGAACCCTGGCAACTTGGTCTTTCCAATAAATATAAGCCAAAAGGGTTATTAATCCCTTTTATAACCCACCAATCTCAGTATGCATATTCTTAAAAACGTGTGTGAAAAACTGAAGAAAGTTATACATGTAAACAAAATTTTACCTTCTGCTCAAATATGGGGACATTAACAAAAAGGAAAAAAGTATACGTTGCTGAGCAAGTGCATTTCAGAAAATGTCACATATATGCTTTTCTCAGAAATCTTCCTGGAAACCTTTTCTGGGAATAGATCAAGGGACATACATTATTGTGCATTACAGGAAAAATGGGAAAGGAGCAATTTAGTATTTGAAACTGCGCCTAAGAATTATTTAAAAAGTGTATTTCTATACAAATTTATGAGCCAAAAATTGTCTTATAAGTAGGAAATATAGTCACTTTATTTTAAATACTATGAAACTGGAATGTGTACTTTTGCCATGAACATTGAAGTAGTCTCCAGTGTGAGAACAAAGGAGAGAGCCTGGAATATTGGCACTGCTAAGCCACAGATAAGCACGAGAGAGTATTGCCTACTTCCCAAAAAGCACATTAGGGCCAGGGGTATGTGTGTAAAATGAAGTGGGAATAGATGGCAATAACCAGACAAGCCAGAGTTTCTGACCACTGTTCAGAAGGCAGATTTCCTAGATAAAAATAATCCTGCGGACCGTGTGTGGGGGGGGGGGGGGGGGGGGGCGGGGCAAAAGATAACTGGTTCCCCATGACCCATGCCCTTGTAAAAATCTCCTCTCCTTGAATGTCAGCAGAACTCGTAAATATGATGAGATATCACTCCAAAACTATATTATAGAGCAAAAACTATATTATCTAGGCTGGCCTAACCTGATCACATGATCCCTTTAAAAACAAAGAGTTTTCTCTGGGTGGTTGCAGGAGAGGAAGTCAGAGATTTGACAGCTAGCAGACAATGGGGAACTCAGTCATAAACTTTCAAGGAAATGAATTCTGCCTACAACCAAATGAACTTGGAAGAGACTCCCAAGTTCCAAATAAGAAACTCAGCCCTGGACAACACCTTGATTTCAGCCTAGTGAAACCCTGAGAAGAGAATACAATGACATTGTACCTAGACTTCTGGCCTACACAACTGTAAGATAATAAATATGTGTTATTCTAAGCTGTACAGTCTGTGGTAATTTGTAGCACAGCAATAGAAAACTAATACAAGCATGGGTGTGGTGGCTCATACCTGCAATCCCAGCACTCTAGGAGGCCCAGGAAGGTGGATCACTTGAGCCCAAGAGTTTGAGACCAGCCTGGGCAACATGTGAAACCCTGTCTCTACAAAAAATACAAAAAAAAAAAAAAAAATCACCCAAGCAAGATGGTGTCCACCTATAGTACCAGCTACTTAGGAGACTGAGCTGGGAGGATTGCTTGAGCCCAGGAGGTCAAAGCTACAGAGAGCTGTGATCATGCCACTGCACTCCAGTCTGAGCAAGACCCTGTCTCAAAAAAAAAAAAAAAAAAAAAAGAAAAGAAAAAGAAAAGAAAACTAATACAAAATCAGGGATATAAATACAAAGAAAAAACTAATACAAAAAGAAACTAATACAAATACAATACTGTACTTGCTGAGTCAATTATGACTAATCTAAGAATCTGCTAACATAGTGACTGTAGACCTTCTAAGAATCTTCTAGTTCTACAATTCTATAATTTTAATAAAGTTCTTTGATAGTGTTATCATGTCAGTCATTACAGTTCATTTAAAAATTACCCCATTAGGGAATTGAACTGATGACATACTTCTTCTTTAGTATCTGTGAGATGTTTCTTTACACCAACAATAGACAAGCAGAGAGCCAAATCATGAATGAACTCCTATTCACAATTGCTATAAAGAGAATAAAATACCTAGGAATACAGTTAACAAGGGATGTGAAAGAACTCTTCAAGGAGAACTATAAACAACTCTCAAGGAAATAAGAAAGGATGCAAACAAGTGGAAAAACATTCCATCTTCATGGATAGGAAGAATAAATATCATGAAAATGTCCATACTACACAAAGTACAGATTCAATGCCATTCCCATCAAACTACCATTGACATTCTTCACAGAATTAGAAAAAAACTATTTTTAAATTTCACATGGAATCAAAGAAGACCCCATATAGCCAAGACAATCCTAAGCAAAATAAATAAAGCTGGAGGCATCATGCTACCTGACTTCAAACTATACTACAAGGCTACAGTAGCAAAAACAGGATGGTACGGGTACCAAAACAGATGTATAGACCAATGGAGCAGAACAGATACCTCAAAAATACCACCATACATCTACATCCATCTGCTCTTAGACAAACCTGCCAAAAACAAGCAACGGGGAAAGGATTTCCTATTTAGTAAATGGTGCTGAGAAAACTGGCTAGCCATATGCAGAAAACTGAAACTGGACCCCTTCCTTACACCTGACACAAAAATCAACTCAAGATGAATTAAAGACTTAAATGTCAAACCCCAAACCATAAAAACTCTAGAAGAAAACCTAGGCAATACCATTCAGGACATAGGCATGGGCAAGGACTTCATGACAAAAACACCAAAAGCAATTGCAACAGAAGCCAAAATTGACAAATGTGATCTAATTAAACTAAAGAGCATCAGCACAGCAAAAGAAACTATCATCAGAGCAAACAGGCAACCTACAGAACAGGAGAAATTTTTGCAATCTACCCATCTGACAAAGGTCTGATATCCAGAATTTACAAGGAACTTAAACAAATTTACAAGAAAAAAAACAACCCCAGCAAAAAAGTGAGTAAAGATATCAACAGACACTTCTCAAAAGAAGGCATTTATGTCACCAACAAACATATGAAAAAAAGCTCAACATCACTGATGATCAGAGAAATGCAAATCAAAACCACAATGAGTCACCATCTCATGCCAGTCAGAAACAATAGATGCTGGTGAGAGTGTGGAGAAATAGGAATGCTTTTACACTGTTGGTGGGAATGTAAATGAGTTCAACCATTGTGGAGGACAGTATGGAGATTCCTCGAGGTCTAGAACCAGAATACCATTTGATCCAGCAAGCCCATTACTGGGTATATACCCAAAGGAAGATATATATCATTCTACTATAAAGACACATGCAAATGTCTGTTTATTGCAGGACTATTCACAATAGCAAAGATGTGGATCCAACCCAAATGCCCATCAATGATAGACTGGATAAAGAAAATGTGGTATATATACACCATGGAATACTATGCAGCCATAAAAAGGAATGAGATTATGTCCTTTGTAGGGACATGGATGAAACTGGAAGCCATCATCCTTAGCAAACTAACAGAGGAACCGAACACCAAATACCTCGTGTTCTCACTCATAAGTGGAAGTTGAACAATGAGAAAACATGGGCATAGGGAGGGGAACAACACACACCAAGGCCTGTTGGGGGGTGGGAGGTGAGAGGAGGGAACTTAGAGGATGGGCCAGTAGGTGCAGCAAACCACCATGGCACACATAAACCTATGTAACAAGCCTGTATGCTCTGCATATGTATCTCATTTTTTTAGAAGAAATTATGAAAAGAAAGAAAGAAAACAAGCTTAAATAAGATAAAAATACAAACTTAAAAAAAAGTTTAAAATAAAATCCAAAAATCAGATTTTTTCAGTAAACAAAGTTTCTTCATGTTATTACACTGTAGGAGCTTTGTATATATTTTAGCAAATTTACAGTATTTTATGGGAAATATTTTGACTTTGGTCATCAAAACCTGTGTGAAAATTGTAGGTTATTCAAATCACATGCTCATTTAATGTTACCTTAGAGTGTTTTCCAACATGAGGATTTGATCCAATGTCCATAATTTCAAAGGATGTAAATCTGGTAACCATAAAATGGTAAGCCAGCACAGCCAAGTATAGAAACCATGTGCAGTGAAGCAAGTATGTTTCCATTTGGTCTCTGTATTCTTTACTCTGGAGAAACCCTAGTCCTCTCAAACAAATCTTGTTTTACTTACATCTGGTTTAAATAGCTAGTATGTAGAGCAAACTACCACATATGGTAACAAGATCATATCATCTAAGAGGCATTTGATATTGATATTAAAGTATTTTTAATTGAAACAAATTAGTCACAACCCCCAATTTAAACAACACCTCTTCTGGGTGAAAAGTATCACAAATGTTTAAAAGAAATTATTTATACAAAACTCTTCTTAGAAGAAAGAAAAAGAAAATAAGTGTTCTATCTTTTCTCTGATGAACAGCACTTGTTTTATAAACCTGAACAGTAACGGGTTTTAGTTTTAGTTTGTACTGCAAGAATGATCATAAATGGCAATTCTAAAAGCCTGGTTTGTCAAAAATATAGCTAGAAAACATCACACACTTCTAAAAAGTGATATATAATTATTTAGTAATGAATAAGGCAATCTTTTTTGTGGCAAGGAGGGGGGAATTAAACCTTATTTATTTTTAAAACCAAACAACTAAGAAAATATATCACAGCCTGAAAACAGCAAATGGACAGGCTGTATTATCATTTCAAGTAATAAGCTGGTGAAAATACAATGAGGTTGGTATCAAAATAATAAGGTGCCATGCCAGGGCAGGAACAATGCAAGTTGCAAAAGCCCCGGGCAAAAATGGTATTTGATAATGGGGGCTGCCTCTCCTTTGCTCTAAGGGACTCAGCTCATCCTAGCCCAAATTGTTCACTTTTTCTCCCTTGAACTTCCTGTTGCCGGGGTCTCAATCGGGCTCTGTTAATTCAGGGAGCTAAGGAAACAATGCTAGGTTTAGGCTTCAATTCCACTCTGTTTTTATAAAAACCAGGTTTTTCCAAATCCAGTACTTCATAACTCTCTTATAAGCAAGTAGCCAATTGCTCCTCTTTTACTATTCATTACTAGATACTAATATATATCACAATCAAAACCCCTTTCTTCTTCAAGGGGAAAGTGTTACTGCAACATTGTCCTGTCATTTTGCTACACACAGCCTCAAGGCCCATCAGCCAGTTAAGAGGGAAGCTCTGCTTCTCATAATTAGTGTGTGGTCGCCTCTCATGTTTTTGCACGGTATCCAGGTTGAAAGATGCAGCATGTAATAATTTTAAGAAATGTACATCTACATCTTGACCAGAAATGGGGATCCACAGGGATCTTCAAAGTTCTTATCCAAACTACTCTCCCTCCCAAATCCACATTTTAAAATCAACTTGCATCAACTTGTATACCCTTGTGTCAATTACACAAAATCAAGAAAACAAAGACCCGGAAATTTTTTTCTCCCTTCTAAGTTATTGACCTCATGGATTTTGTTTCACAGCCTATAGAAAATGGTGTGATGACACTTCTGGTAAACAGGATATTTGGCAACAAAGAGAAAATCTCTCTCCTCAAACTCCATCAAGTCTAACCTGCCAGCCTGTTGGTAGTAAGAAGAGTCTGGTAGCTTGGAGGGCTCTGGCTTGTTACAGGTGAGATCCTTACTGCCAGGACAAGCACTAGCCACAGGAACATAAGCTCTAAACTTTCTGTAATGTCTCTGATGCAATTTAGCATCACTTTTTCCCATTTCACTTTTTAGGGCTGAAACATGAAAGAACCAGTGTCCAGAGGCAAGCGACATATGCCTTACACTTGTTGCCATCCTTAATTTCTTCATAAACTTTGCTTAAAAGACTAAAATTCCCAATTCCTTATTAAAAAATATATTTTTGCCCTCATTCCTGATAGCCACTGGCAAGGACTTTTATTACCCAATGGATAAGAGAGCCTCCTTCTTCTTGGTCATGGTTGGGATGAGGTGCACGTGGTCATCTATACACTTGGTCACACGACAGTACAGCTGCCCTTTCACCTGAAGCTCCTTACTCCCGGCATCTATTGAATCTTTGGTTTTGTCATTGCAATGTATGGTGCACCAGGCCTGGCAGTCCTGGAACTTCTCAAACTTACTGGTGACCAAGGCCTGGACTTGAGCCAGAGGCACATGACTGTGCTGGATGTACTGGTGCACCTGCTGCATGGATGCCTGGCTGTCCTCACAACAGCTGGTGCTGCATGGGAACATGAGACTCTGCATCTTCTGGATGTTTTCTCTCTCTAGGCTCTTTACCATGGAGTCCACCGTCTCCTGCACCCGCAGCTGCTGCAACTCCGCCATGATGATCCTGTGCTGCCCCAGACCGTGCCGGTGCCCACCAATAAGGCAATCTTAACTAGCTAAATTTAAATAGGATGTCTATGGCAGATTACAAATATAAAAATGTTTAAAGTCAGATATATTAAAAATTTGTGAAAATCATTGCCAATTATAGGGCAAGGCAAATGTATCCAAACAAATGAGTTAATGTATGTAAAACATTTAGAACAATCCTGAACTGTTGTATATATCATTATCATTATTATTTTTACACTATATTTTCCATGTTGAAATCCTTTGACTTCAGTCCTTTTGTTATGTACAAAAGTGGTTCGCACCAGGCACGGTGGCTCATGCCTGCAATCACAGCACTTTGGGAGGCCGAGGTGGGTAGATCACCTGAGATCAGGAGTTTGAGACCAGCCTGGCCAACATGGGGAAACCCTGTCTCTATTAAAAATACAAAAATTAGCTGGGCATGGTGGCACATGCCTATAATCCCACCTACTTGGGAGACTAAGATAGAATTCCTTGAACCCAGGAGGCGGAGGTTACAGTGAGCCAAGATCATGCCGCTGTACTCCAGCCTGGGCAACAAAGGAAGACTCCATCTCAAAAAAAAAAAAAAAAAGAAAGAAAAGAAAAGAAAAAGAAACAACAAAAAAAAGTGGTTCCAGGTGCACTGCCAAATATCATAAGTTTGCAGAAGTTCAACTGAAGAGATTAAAAGATTCCACATAATTCCCAAATAAATAAAAAATAGCCACAATGCAATTATTTCTTATGGTGTCTAGAAAAGCATTCACTGTTACCTGTTCACTTGTCACTGCCTGTTAAAATATCTACTCAGTGCCAGGAGGGGTGGCTTACGCCTGTAATCCCAGCAATTTGGGAGGCCGAGGTGGGCAGATCACGAGGTCAGGAGATTGATACCATCCTGGCTAACACAGTGAAATCCCGTCTCTACTAAAAATACAAAAAAATAGCTGGGCGTGGTGGCGGGCACCTGTAGTCCCAGTTACTCAGGAGGCTGAGGCAGAAGAATGGCGTGAACCGGGGTGGCAGAGCTTGCAGTGAGCTGAGATCAGGCCACTGCACTACTCCAGCCTGGGCGACAGAGCCAGACACCATCTCAAAAAAAAAAAAAAAGTATCTACTCAGGCCAGGCAAGGTAGCTCATGCCTGTAATCCCAACACTTTGGGAGGCCGAGGTGGGCGATTCATAAGGTCAGGAGCTCGAGACCAGCCTGGCCAACATAGTGAAACCCTGTCTCTACTAAAAATACAAAAATTAGCCAGGTGTGGTGGCAGGCGCCTGTAATCCCAGCTACTAGGGAGGCTGAGGCAGGAGATTACTTGAACCCGGGAGGCGGAGGTTGCAGTAAGCCAAGATCATGCCACTGGATTCAAGCCTGGGTGACAGAGAGAGACTCCATCTGTCTCAAAAAAAAAAAAAAAAAAAAAAATTGTCTACACAGATCTGCTCATTTCTCTGACCAGGAAGGCAATATTTTGTACACTCCAGTGTACATGCAGTCTCTCATTGCCAGTACTTGACGATATAGTTATTAGTCCTCTTCCCTCTTGCTCAGTGCCAGCTTATCCTCAGTACTCTTTTACATGAGTCTCTCAGTTCATCACTTCACTCCACAGCATTTACAGGATGGGTGAGAATAGAGATAAACTTCTCTCACTTGACGAACATCTGTGAAGAGATCCAATATGCCACAGGACATTAACTCGAAAACATTGTGTCCAACAAGCTCTTTTGCAACCAATTTATTGAATGAACCGAAAAATATAAGTAGGATATTTTAAAAATTTTATACATATCTGTCCTCAAACCTCTTTTGTTGTATTTTCCTTCCCCTACCCCTTGGCCATATCTTAGATTCCATAGCTTTCTGATTACTTTCAGGCATTGGAACAGTCTCCTTTTCCATCTTCTTTCCAGTTTAATACACATCAAAGCATTCAGTTCTCACTCAATTTTAAGCTTCCACTTCCCAGTCTCACTCAGAACTGACTCTCAGTTTCATAGTAATTGGAAGCAAGAGCATATCATGATATTTTACTATGTTTCCACCTTTCTCTTCCAACTTCATTCCTGACTCACTACACTGCCTCTAGCTCCCCCTAGATGTGGGTTGGGAAGAGGGATGCATGTTAAATTGGAAAAGTCTGTTTAAAATTAGTGGCATCATTTGTATTTTCTCCTGGTTGTTGGAAATCCTCTGTCACGGAAGATGTCCAAACATGGGCTCTCTCACACAAGGGATGTTTTGGTGGATTCTCTGGAGACGCTGTTCCGTAGGAGTGTTCAACATTACATCATTTAACAGTGAGCAACATTTTTTCTGGATGCCTTCAAGTGGCTTATCCACAATCCCCATT
This sequence comes from Papio anubis, assembly GCF_008728515.1. Lineage (NCBI taxonomy): Eukaryota > Metazoa > Chordata > Mammalia > Primates > Cercopithecidae > Papio > Papio anubis. The sequence continues at coordinate 69,382,310 of NC_044981.1, forward strand.
TCTAATGGCACCCCACAGAACCTTCATTTGCTGGGTCAACTTGCCTCACTGGACATCCTCTCTAAAGGGCTCTATTTTGCTTCCTTCCACAGTGCCTTCTCTTGCTCCAGTAACTGTACCTGTCCCTCCTACTAATGGATTTATTTGCTACCACTGCAGCTTTCTCTCCTTACTTGTTCTTTAGCAGTTACTCCAGGTAGCTTTTCATAATTGAGCCTCTTCTAGGTAAAACTTAAACACATTCCTTGTGCACATTGAAGCCAGGGTAAACAGATCAGCATCACCCAAGCTCACTTCCACAGCTCAGCCAACAACCACCAGGGACAATACGGCAGTCTCCCTTCATTATAAGAAGACATCCTCCACCACTTAGCTGAGTTAGGAGAAAACAGCTTCCTCTCGAGTAAGCCAACAATCTTTTTCAAAGAATCTTCCTCCTACTTCTCCAAATTTATTATCTCATGTCACATTGGCTAAAGATCATAAGATCATGTCCACTCTTTAGCAAGTCCTTTGGAAATGTCTCTGGTCTTCAGAACAAGAGAGCACTTAAAATATAATGTTCCCAGCTTCGAAGCCTCCACTGACATTCTGGGACAGGAGGGTCATATTTAACATTAATACTCTAGAATTAAGGAAAAATAAACATAATTTTGTGGGTTCACTTTCCCTAGTAATTAGTTTAGACTTTATTAGGAATATACCTATAGCAATTAGATATATATCAATAGCTTCAGAAGTCAAGGTAAGATATTTTCCTGCTAATAGGAGAAACAGAGAAGAAAACTTTCAAAACAAACCTGGATCCTTAGTGGCTCAATTATGTTGGATAGTTTCCTGAGCATTATTTCTCTGTCCTTTCAATGCATATGGTAGTTTTAAAATATATCTGCAAACTCCTTTATATTATACTCCTCACTTCAAGAAGTGGAGTTTAATTCCCCTCTTCTGAAATGTGGGCTGGATTTATAACAATAAACTTCAAACCAATAGACTGTGGCAGAACTGATGGAATATGATGAGGCATAAAAGTCATTGAGGGTTCTTGCTCTTTCTCTTAGACCCCTTGCTTTGAAAAAAGTCAGTTGCTATGCTTTCAGGACACTCAACCACCCTATAAAGAGGCCCATGTGACAATGAACTGAGGACTCTTGTAAAGAACCATGTGAGTGAAACATCTTAGAAGTGAGTCTTATAGCCCCTGTCAAACCTTCAGATAACTATAGCCTCAGCCAATAACTTGACTGCAGACTCCTGACAAACTCTACACCAGAACCTCAGCTAACCTCTCTCCAATCCCTGACTCACAGAAATTGTGATTTAATAAATGCTTGTTATTTTAAGTCACTAAGTTTAAGGGTAACTTTTTATATAGCAGCAGATAACTAATACAATATGGCATTTTACATACTGAAATAAATTTAAAATCCCATATATTCTTTCCTGAATTCTATATGCCATGTACACCCAAAATATACCAATAACCAAATGCATGCCTTGACTCAAAGTCAGGTGCTGTGATAACTTCTCTTTATAACAGTCTAATCATTCAGCTGAGCATGATTACTAATCCACAGATGGATCAGCTGATAACCTCCCCAACTCTTGATGAAATGACTTGTTCTGTCAGGAGTTATTGAGAAGGACATACACACATTAACATAATGTGAATCTGCTTATTAAGGATCATACTTAGATTCATGGTCACCTGGGCCAATAGTAAGTAATGAAGAGAAGACTCTATTGTGCAAAATTATTCGTCTGTCACTAACATTTTAAACTCAAATATTATAACATGTCTATTTTTTAGATTAATTCGGTGTTAAAATTCATGTAACTTCAGTAGAGACAGTTCTTTATGTTGCTTGAGGTAAATTATTCTTTTGAATATGAATAAAAAGAGTGAGATTAGGATGTAGGCCACCAAGAAGAAAAAAGGGAAATTAATTCAAAAGCTGAGAGTGTTAAGGAAAAGTTCACTGGCTTTCCAGACACACTGTGGATGGCCTTGCGCCCTCTTAAGCTCTGTGAATTAGAGATCATCAGCTCCCAGAAGGCAGAGAATAAGTTGTGTATCTGTTATGAATACCACCTAACACAATCCAGTCGGTGGAATACTAAACCACAACAAAATCATTAGCACCAGATAAAGTCAGATGTCTATCCTAATAAGCAGCTGTTAGACTTGGAACTGTCAGGAATATCGCATGCAATTTCCTGGATGTTTTCATTAGAGTCACCTAGAAACCACACCAATAACAAATAGCAAGACAAAAATTTACTCAAGGAACACAACCAGACTCCTGGAGTGTTGCCAGTTCCAAAACAAAGCCTGCTGCCACTCAGCTGAGCTGTATTCTATATATGTGACAGAGACTGGACAGTTGAATCTCACAGCAATCTGAGATGAAAAACCAAAGGGATGTAACCACAAACAGGACAGTTGGAAGAAATAGGACCACTGTGATTAGCTGAGTCAAAGGACATCCACTCCCTATTGGAAAGTAAAAAGCAAAGGATAAGCTATTCTGGGGATCAGAAATCAGAGATATCTCAGAGTGTAGCTTTGGCTATACACAGAGAAGAGAAACTGTGACCTTGTGAATACAATCTCCTTCAATGTAGAGAAGTCTAACCAAAGTCTAGTGAGAATCTTGTTATATACATACACAAGTATGTGATAAACCACACACATTGTATCCCACTACTATCAGAAAACATCCCTGAATATATACAACAGCCACCTACATCTTTGAACCCATTTGTGGAGAATTTGTTTTCATTTTCTACTGAGTTAAATCCTATGGGATAAAAAGGGCTCTCTCTCTACATGTCAAAAAATTAAATGTTGTATTAGATGATTACTAGTACCCTCATGGTTCTGATTATTTAACAAAAAGAATATTTGAGACCACGTGAGAACAAAATGTCATCATAAACCAACTTTTAAAAAAAGAATTAGATTCTAGTGAAACTATATTCATTGTGAAAACACAAATTGGTTAGAAACATGAGACATATTACTTTGACACTTCAGACTTGAAAAAACTGCAGATTAAAACTAGACATTATTTTACAGTGAGAAAAGCCATTAGGGTTGATTTTTGCCAACTTTATATTCAGGCCACAGATGTTAGCATGACACTTAATATTTCTGATTTATGGGGAAAATTAGAACAGAATGCTCACAATTTAACTGATATGTAGCCTGTCTGCAACCTTTCTTTTTTTATCTAAAGAAATTCAAATGCAGTTTTAATAGCTGAAAGAATTCCATAATATTTTGACTTAGTAATTTGACAGAAGCACCTATAAAATGGTGGTCCGTTTTATCAAAATTATTCAAATATTTACTTATTGTCTGCAAACCGAAATTATATTTCCAACTTACCATTACTTGTCAATGTTTATTCTATATACTTTAACAGATTTTAAAGATGAATAAGGGAGGATATGCTTTATCATATGTATTATATTTCATAAACATACAGCTAACTTAAATTTTGTATTCAGTGTGGCAGTGTGGAATGCAAAATAATTTCTTGGTTTCCTGAAATCACAGGATAAAATGCTTTTGTTACTCTAAATTACAGTGTCCTCCAATAATTTTGTAGCTAAACTCCAAATTTGTTTCACAAAGACCAAACAGCATGTTAAACCACTTCATGATACAGACTTTGTCTTCAGATGTGACACATAAACAAAGCTTTATGACATGGAGACAGTTATAGAAAGTAATTTGCTGGTAAAACAGAAATCTTTCAATGTGATAATTATCTCTTTGGGCTCTGTATATTTTATTTCTTTTATAATCATAGGTAACCCCTCCCACAACACCTCTAGCATCAGAAATAAACCTCCCACTACACTCTTTAGCCACATTCTTAAATTCCTCCCTCTCAAACTACGTCTATTTAGCATCACTATAAATCCAAGGTAAGAATAAATGCATGTATTTAAATTTCCTCTTAAGCTGCAGGAAAAATCAGAATCAGAAAATAGCAAGTTATAGTGAATGACTTATGGTCCAGTGTGAAAATATTGAGTAAAATATAAGTAAATAAGACAGGTCCATATATGCTAATATGATAAACTACTTGGAAGTCTTCAAATTCATTATATTCATAGAGAATAATCAGAATACAATGTATCCTTCTAAAGATGAACCTTAGTCTGCCTTTCAAAAATCAATACAGACAAGTTTGCAAAGAGTGACTATCTCACAACAATCAAGAACTTCAGCTGGAAGACTGCAAGATTGTCTATTTAAAATCCTATTTTTCAGAGAAGGAAATACAGACTCAGACATTTTTGTAAGTAAACAGCCTGTTTGTTAGATGTGTACTTGAGATTTGAGCCTTGAGGTTTCTAAGGCTTTTCTCCAATGTTCTTTCTTTAAAAATTTGCTTTACTTATCTGTGTTATTGATATCTTTTGATGAACAAAATTCTTAAGTATTCTTACTAATAAGTATTTTTTTGGTTATCATAAAAATGGTCTTTTCAAAATTGAATCATCTAACTGCATATAAAATGCAATTAGCTCTTATGTATTGATTTTATTTCTCTGAACCTTGCTAAACTTTCTAATTAATTGCAATAATTAGTCTGATAATTCTCTTGAGTTTTCCATATAGACAAACACACATATCAACTGTAACTAATTTAGGTTTTTGTTGTTGTTGTTGTTGTATTTTTTAGTTCTGGAAGCTGGAAAGGCCAAGGTGAAGAGGCTGAATCTGGTAAGAGCCTTCTTTCTGGTAAGAACTCTCTGCAGAGTCCCATGGTAGCCCTAGGGCATCACATTGGTGAGGGGGCTGAGTGTGCTAGCTCAGGTCTCTATTCCTCTTTTTATAAAGCCACCAGTCCCACTCCCATGATAAATTTCAACAAGAGTTTGGAGTTTTTAATCCTTATAGAAAAATTTTCCCTAGAATCTCCAGTACAATACTAAATATAAGTTTCAATAGTGGGACTCTTGTGTTATTCTTTATTTAAAGGAATATGTGTTAAAAAGTAGTTACATCAAGTGAGCACAACATCTCAAATTGAAATCTGTCAAAACAAAGTATCAATTAACCATATGATATATCAGAAGGAGCTAATTAGCTGAATTATAAAATGAAAGCATTCCAGACAAAGGATACTTGAATATACGTCTCTATGAACAGAGACAGTGTAGTTAATAGAGCTTGAAAATCAAGAGGGAAGGGATACAAGATGAGGCTGGAGAGGCAGGCTGATTTCAGACCTTTCATGATCTCATAGGAAAGCGCTATGATTTTAATATGTGTCCTCCAAAACTCATGTTGAAATTTATCATAGGAGTGGGACTGGTAGCTTTATAAAAAGTGTAAGAGAGACCTGAGATAGCACACTCACCTCCTCACCATGTGATGCCCTATGCTACTTTGGGACTCTACAGCAGGTCTCCAACAGCAAGAAGGCTCTTATTAGATGCACCCCCTCAACCTTGGACTTCCCAGCCTTCAGAACTGCAAGAAATAAATTTCACTTCTTATAAACTATTCAGTTGCAAGTATTCTGTTATAAGAAACAATAAAAAAAAAAAAAACTAAGACAGAAGGTTAGTATCAGAAGTGTGATGTTCCCAAGAATGAATATCTGAAAATGTGGAAGCAGCTTTGGAAATGGGCAATGGACAGAGGCTAGAAGAATTTAAAGGATCAGGCTAGAACAAAACAGATTCTTGTGAGAACATAGAAGACAAGAAGATTAGTGAAAGTCCAGAATACCTTAAGCTTGGTTAAGTTATCATGACCAGAATTCTGATAGAAATATGGACAGTAGAGGACATTCTGATGAGGTCTTTGATGGAACTGAGGAACAACATATTGGAACCTGGGGTAAAAGTCATCCTTGTTATAAACTGTCAAAGAACATGCCTGAATTGTTTCCATGCCTGAGGGTTTTGTAGAAAGCCAAACTTGAGAATGATAAACTAGGGTATCTGGCAGAAGAAATTTCTAAGGAAAATATAGAAGCTTCCTGGTTACTTTTCACCACTTATGCTGAGATTTGGGAGCAAAAGAATAACTTAAGGACAGAATTTATAATCAAAAAGGAAAAAGAGTGAATTCTTTGGAAAACTCTCAGCCTGGCACTTAAAGTATTGAGAAGTGTGTTCAGGAGAAGAAACCAAGCCCAGCAACCTTTTGCCAAAGAGATTAGCATGAATAGAAGGGAGCTAGGTGCTATACCTCAAGACAGTGGGAGAAATACCTCAAAGACATTTCAGAAAACTTTGAAGTTGCCCCTTTCATCACAGGCCAAGAAGTCTAGGAGAGCAAAATAATTTCCAGAGACTGGACATCATGCTCTCCATGAGATCACTGCCCATGGCCACCTTGGGATTCTGATCCCTGTACCACAGTGCAGTGCTTCACAGCTACCCCAGCTGTGGCTGAATAAGTCCCGTGTATGCCTTATGCCTCAGCTTTAGAAGGCATACGTTGTAAACCTTGGTAACATCAATGTGGTGCTAATTCAGCAAGCTTGCAGAAAGAAGGAGCTGTGAAGGTTTGGCAGCCTCCACCCAGATTTCAAAGGATGTTGTTGAATTCCTAGTGGACCCAGGCAGAGACTTGTTTCAGGGAAAAGCCACTGCAGAGAGCCCTCACTGCAGTAATTCTGAGTGGCATGTGAGCAGGGCATGGGTTTGGGGGTGGGGCAGGGACAGAATGCTATGATTTGAATATTTGTCCCCTCTAAACTCATTTAAAATTTATCATGGAAATAGGATTGGTGGCTTTATGAGAAGAGAAAGAAGGATCTGAGCTAGCACATCCAGCTCCACCTCACAGTGTTCTGCAGAGGATCCCCATCAACAAGAAAGCTCTTGCCAGATAAACCTTCTCAACCCTGGACTTCCCAGATTCCAGAACTGTAAGAAATAAATTTCATTTTTTATAAATTACCCTGTTTCAAATACTGTTACAAGCAATAGAAAATTAACTAAGAAAACAAATTTCAGAGTAATGGGAAGTCACAGCTGGCTTTAAGGGGCAGGCTTAATATGATCAGATTTGAGTTTTAAAATATTTAAAATATTAACTAATTGTGTTAAAATATTAACTAATTAAAAACCTGTCAGTTATTCACAGATTGTTTGTGTATGTGTAGATACAATTTGTCTACATGGAAAGTCCAAAGGAATTCTCAGACTAATTATTATAACACACTCTGACTATAGTGTGAAGAACTAATATAAGAAGACAGAGGGTATAGAGAACATACTTAACAGAAGATTGCAATCATGGATGGAAGATCAAAGTAGCTCGTGTTTTGGCAATCCTGTTAGAGAAGATGGGAATGAACCAGTCAATTAATCAACAATAATTAATATCCTCCAGTTAAGGACCATTCTTTGTCCAATTTAGGAACTTAAATACCCCCTAAGTTTAATGGAATAAAATAATCCACTCCATTTCCTATCCTCTTTCTCAATCCCTCAGTTTCCCATCCAAACCCATATGTACAGTTGTTTCTCAGTTGAAAAACAAAAGATGTCATGCATAGCAATATAAATGGATGGTACGGTAGGTAGAATAATGGCTTCCCAAAGAAATCCAATCCCCAGAACCTGTGAATATGTTACTTTATATGGCAAAGGAGACGTTTTGCTGATGTGATTCAGTTAAAGATAACAAGATAGGAGGATTACTACATTATCTAGGTGAGCCAAACATAATCACAAGGGTCCCTAATAGAGAAAAGAGGGAGTTAGGAAAGTCAGAATCAGAATAGGAGATGTGAGGATGCATCTCCCTGGCCACCAGCCAAAGAATAAGGCAGCAGCCAGAAGCTAGAAAAGTCAAGAAGCAATTCTCCCCCACAGCCTCCAGAAGAAATGTAGCCCTGTGGACCCATTTCAGACTTCTGACCTCCAGAACTATATGATAATAAATATGTGGGGTTTTAAGCTGCTAAATGTTTAGTTGTTATAACAGCAATAGTAAACTAATGAAGATGGTAGAGGCTGTGGGGGCTTTGAAGTTCTTATCTTCACTTTCAAAAATTGTCCTAGCCCAATCAGTGAAAACTATCATGTTAAAAATAAAACGCATTTTTATTTTTAAGAAAAAAAGAGTTAATCTATGTCTGTTCATTTAGATAAAGCAAGTCTTTATTGGATGCTTAGATTCCAATAACCAGGCTCAGGGAAATGAGTTTGGTTAAGGACCTTATGATTATTCAATCCAGAGTGTATGCTTTATTAATTTGGTTTACTTCAGGTCAACAAATAGTTATGCACTGTGTAGTATTTGTACTGATCGTATAAAGATTTACAATTTGCCATGGTTCTCACAGAAATAAGAAAGGGAGACAAAAGTTTCCTATAAAAAAGGTGAAGAAAATTCCATGAAATTGGGCTCAACTTTGGGTCACCAGTCATGATAGATTCCAACAGACTGTTTATAAAGCATATCAGCATGGATTTAGTAACATCATTTCTCATTACACAGTTGTCTATACATAACTACATATATAAACTTACATATATAACTATGTAAATGAAAAATTTTATGTAAACTACAATACAAACAAAGCCATGGCATCATTTAAAAATATTTGTCATGACTCCAAAAATTAAGGACATTCCTAATCAGGGAGACAACATCCAAAAAAATATATAAAGAATACAAAATATCATTACAATAAAGTAAGCACTATGAAAGAAATGGTCACTGAAAATTTTGGTGGAGGACAAAAGAGAAGCATTCCTGAAACAGGTATTGCCTGAGCTGGAATGAAAACAAAGAAATGCACAAAGAGAAAAAACTCAAGGTGCCTGAGGGAGTCACAGGAAACTCAGCATCCATGTAGGATACTAAGTTAAGAAAAGGAAAAAGAAGAGCCAAAAGGATATCTAAAAGATAGACACAGAGAGACAAACAGGGCTACAGAAATTCCAGCATGTAATGTAAATAGATTTTACTTTATCTTGTAGGTAATGGAAAGCTTTGAATGATTTTTAAGCAGTGGGTTGACAGCATCTGATTTGTATTTTATGTGCATTCCTCTGATGTCAGAGTAAAGACATATCTAAGAAAGCATGACCAGTAACATAGCCTATTAAATGCTACAAGTATCTAGATCAGGCTAGGGCAGTGGCAAGCAGAGATGGGAAGAAGCAGATCTGATAAATGATTACAGAGACAGGACAGCAGGATTTGGAAAGAAATTCAATTGATAGTGGAGAAAGAGGAAGGGCCTAAGATTATCCCTAGTTTGGCCAATTGATTAGTAGGTTGGGTTATAATTGAGGCAAGAAATGCAGAAAGGCGAAGAGTTTAAATTTTGGTGAAGGCTAATAATCAGTTTCTTGTGGCACATAGTAAGTACCAGGAAGAATGTCGCTCCCGGTGTGTGAAGGGATAGAAAAGAAAGAACAAGTCCCTAACTGAGCTATTGTAACCAAAGCCTGTGACCCAGAGTGGTTTTTACCTTCAGAATTTTTCTTGATTTTTTTTTTCTTTTTTTCCATGTCTCACCTACTTTTTCTGTTCGTGTTTGCCTTATTTTTTTTTCTTTTTTATTATACTTTAAGTTCTAGGGTACATGTGCACAACGCGGTTTGTTACATATGTATACATGTGCCATGTTGGTGTGCTACACCCATTAACTCGTCATTTACATTAAAAAAAGAGGTTTTGAACAGCTTGCCAGTGCAATTCTCTGTATAACTAAATCAAGCTAATAGAAAGAAAACCCGAGTATTGCACACTTACCAAGAAAATATATGGGGCTGGGCACAGTGACTCATGCATGTAATCCCAGCACTTTGGGAGGCTGAGGCAGGAGGAATGCTTGAGCCCAGGAGTTCGAGATCAACCTGGGCAACATAGCAAGACCCTGTCTCTACAAAAAATAAAAATAAAAAATTAGCCAGTCATGGTGGTGCACACCTGTACTCAAGAGGCTGAAGCAGGAAAATCAGGAGCCTGGGAGGTTGAGCCTGCAGTGAGCTGTGATCATGCCACTGCCCTCCAGCTTGAGTTACAGAGTGAGACAGTGTCAATAAAGAAAAAAAGAAAGAAAATATACATATGTGGTTTATAAATGAAGGAGCTGGGAAGCGTTAAATAAATTGTGGAGTGGCTATAAACTTTGCTCTTAGTGTAAGAGTTTATTCTAGAGGGTTGAGCTTCTAACTGGCAGTACTTATAGTTTCCAGCTGAATATCCTGCTATTGTTTAATTGCTTGTTTAGATTCTGCATTTGTGTTAGAGCCTCAAAGGTACTAAAAGACTCTATTTATGTGACATATGCAGCAACAAGTATTCGAAGATGTAAAGCTTAATATGAAAACAATCCAAAAAAATTATGGCCAGATAAGAATCCAAATGTGAAAATCTGCTTCAGTCTCAGGGATACTAAAGTGTTCTATGTAGCATGACATGCTAATTCAGAAATTCGTCAGAAAGCAAACTAAACACCTTACAAATAAAATTTAAAATTTCATTAATTTTAAAAAGTCTTAAATTAGCAATTTAAATAACTCTTTTAAAAAGTAAGAAACGCAGTGTAATACAGTGATAGAAGCCATATTGTATGGCTCTGTTTTCTATATAGAATATTAAACCTGGTTTATTTTCAAAAAATTTTAGAGAACCCTGTCTCGATCAGTATCCCATTTCAGTGTTCCATCACAGGAACATCTCCTTAGGTCTTGTTTCTCCTTTGTATTTTTCCTAGATTATTTGAACTCTGATATGCCAAATGCATAGAAAATGATCACTCTGAGATTTTTTTTTATAATAACAAGCCAAAGCTATATCTAAACATTCCCCTTTAGAATAGCTCATTGTAATCTGAATAAAGGCTTTCTATGGTATATATGATGTAGTGTTATTAGAAAGAGATAATTTAGTTTTACTATTTTTACACTTGTCTTTCAGAAACAGAATGGACTCTGTTCCATTACTATGCTTATATTAAGAAAAAAAAACTACCCCCAGACTAAGTGGCACGAAATCACCTAGCCTCGGCTAGAAAACTTGAAGGCTGAGGTCCGGAATAAAATGAGATCATTTACTCACATGTCTGACACATGATGTTGGCTGTCAGCTGAGAATTTTGCTGCAGCTGTAGCCCGGAACAGCATATTCATGGCTGCCCCATGATGCCTAGCCTTCCCCACAAATTAGTAGCCAGATCCCAAAAATAAACATCCCAAGAAAGAGCCAGGAAGAAGCCACATCGTCTTTTATGACATAGTCTCAGAAGGCACACAGCATCATTTCTGCCACATTCTATTGGTCCAAGCATTTACAAAACTCTACCCAGATTCAAAGACAGGGACTATCATTCCCAACATAGGTTAGACAATGTCATTTATCATTGTCACATTGCAAGAAGAGCATGGGGATGGGCTATGTATTAGTGCAGAGCTTTCTAGAAAATACAATCAGCCACAGGCTGTTTTCCAGCAAGAATGTGTCACACATCAAATACATCATTGCTAGAAAATAACAATGTTTAATATCAGTAGGCTTAGACAGAGTGATAATGTAAAGAAGAGAAACATCTTTCTTATTTTAAATTTTATTTATGCAGTATCCACAGCAAAAAAAAAAAAAAAAAAATACACAGTTGTGCAGGATTTTTCATAGATAGTATGTGAATATAAATTTTGAAACATAAATAATTTCTATTTGAAGAGAACATTCCAATAAACCATTGTGTACACAAGCATATAAACAGCTGCCACTATACAGCTTGAAGAGTAAACATTGAGATCACTAAAGGGATGTGAAAACACAGAAGCTTCTGTTACCAATTACAAAAGTGATGGGGTGCATCTTCAAATACTGATGAGGATTTTTACAGGTTCTTACAGGAAGACACTACAGAATTTGTTAACAAATAAATTGAACTGCTATGTTCAAATTGAACTGCTATGTATCCAATCAACTTGGATTGAAAATATTCCAGTATTTTCTGCTTTCTGAAATTACCAAAATTTATTGTGTCATGGAAATGTAATCTCTATTTTGCTCAACTCTATTAAGCCTGGGTACTAAAAATAAGCCACAAAAATTACAAATTTAAAGAAAAAGATGAGAGGATTACTCTTTCTCTTAACTGTGTAAAACATGTAGCTCATAGTGCACAATCAGACTTGTAATACAGTTTGCTCCTGTGTAATACAAATTATAATTGGGGCTATTGTTTTATGTAACTAGAATACCCCTAGTTCCAATGCCTTCTTTCGAGAGCTTCCCCAGCCCTTTCTCCATCTATATATACTTTTCCTGAGAATTATTAAATTCTTAAAAGATTTCAACCTTCTGGCCAAAATCAATTGATGCTGAAATGAAATCTGACCTAAGCCATGACAAGGAAACCATTTTTCTGGATTTGGAGACCTGAAATCAATGAAGTCACCTGGTGGCAAAAGCTGTAATACATAAAACTGGGAGGTAGGAGATGCCATGTTTTCAACCACAAAACTACTCTACTGCAAGTAAAGAATGAAGCCAAAGTAGAAAGAAAAGTGGAAATTGAGAGAGAGTCCTGATTTCACTGGAGTCCTGGATGCTCTTGAGAACTAATCACATCATTGCCCTCAGATTCTGTGACATGCCCCATTGATTAACCAGAAATTATTCACTGGGATACAAAGAATAGAAAACTCAAACAACAGCAGCTTCATTTTTTTGTTTGTTTGCTTTTTCTTTTTCTTAGATTCCATAATGTCCAGAGCTGAAGTAAGGATGCCATCTAGGGCCTAGGTTACCTCCATCTTCCCTGATCTACCACACTTAGCATAGAAGAGCATTTGTCATAATAAAGAGAATGCTGCACATCTTAGGTTTGGTGAGACCCTGAAAGGTAATATATCTGATTTTCAGGCAGAACAGAATAAAGAACAGCCAAAGGGCAAAGTGTAAAACTCTTCTCAATTTGAAATTTTATTTGAGATGATGGGTCTTCCCAGGGACTCCCACCAGAGCACATGGTCACTCCTAGCTTATCAGAGGTTGAAATTTCTAATTTTCTGGTTTTCTACCTTAAGAGTTTGGGCCTCATACATTACTAGCATGTAGGGAAGATGTTCAAAATTTTTGATTGTGCAGAAATGAAAAATATCTACTACAACCTAGTATACTTTGACTAATCTATCTGTCATTAAGCTTAACTTGAGTTTCTGAAACTTATGGGGCTAATTTCTTTTATTTATTTCTACAGGTTATAATGGCAACCTCACTGTATCTTGTTTCTCTGTCATCTTGATATCTCAGTTGTCACACACAAAAAGCAAGAGCTAAAATGAACATCTTAAACACAACAGTAGTAATATCTTGCATAAATACTTTTTGAGTGAGTGAAGGAAGGGGCTTAAATATAGAACCAAAATATAGTAACAAGGTTTTTTGTAAGTCTAGCTTTCACAAGCCCTTCTCCTCTTATAAGACATTACCTTTCCCTCTGAAAGGATGTTATACATCATCTGGTGTTTTTCTACAACAAGAGAGGGATGCAACAAGGGGTGTGGTGCAAGGTGAGCCTGCAACAAATGTTAGATCTCATTGTTAAATCTGTCACTGTGCCTGAGCTCTTCTAGCAGCTCCATATTCTTTTCTCCAATAACATCTTGGACAGTTCTTGCTTGAACACCACCACCATGGAAACTAAAAAGTGTTCATCATCTTTCCACAAGAGTTAGATTTTCTTACAATTTTCTGTGAAACACAATGACCGCAGTCACTAGGCTTGTCATCATGCCCATTGCTGAGGCCTCTTCAGCCTTCTTTCTTCCTTCTCCTCTTACAAACCACTTGTCCTGTGACTTGATTTTAGGCTGCCCATTTTTCTCTGTCCCAATACCTGGAATGCATGCCTTCCTAGGCTGCCTACCTAGCTTCAAACTTGTGACTTTCTTTGCCATTTTTTCATGCATATTTGGAACCTGTTATATGCCTCTAGCCTTTAATACTCCAACACAATGGTTCCAAAGAGATTGCCTGCTCAGAGTAGTCCTCAATACTATTCTTCCTGAATTGTCTGTAATGTGGGAATTCTAACTTACTACCCTATAGATTCTTACTCTCTGGTCATACAGCGACAACCCTTAATCCTTTCTCATGCTCTTGTTCATGTCACCTTCATTAATTTCCATATAACCAGCAGAACAAGCTACTTAATTTGCAGGGCCCAGTATAAAATGAAAATATTGAGTTTTCTATTTAAAAATTATTCAGAATTTAAAGACAGCCACAGCACAGCATTAAATGAAGCATGGGGCCCTTCTAGTGTGGAATCTTGCGTGACCCCATAGGTCTCAGGACCATAAAACCAGCCCTGATTATTAGTCTATTCAAGGGCTTTTTACCACACATTTTTGTCTTACTGAAAGTACTTTCTAGCTGGTTTCTCTGACAGTAGCTGTCTAGTTGTCTTATAAATATTTTTTTCATTTCAGTGGTTCCCCATCCACTCGTCTCCTTTTAACTCCCTGGTTAAATTACTTCTTCCTCTAAAGGTCCATAGCTTTTATGGTCTGTGCCACATAGGAGACTGTCTTGGCCAAAAAAAAAAAAAAAAAAGTACTGTCTGGCATGTAGGTTTTTTTCTGTGGGGGATTTTTGGCCTCCTCCATCATAAGATTTGGCTCTATTTTTATCTCTCTAATACTCCTGATATGTCATGCATTTAATACATGCATTGATTGTCTAAAAGGTTTGGAGTCTAATTATTTTCTGTATACTATACAAAGGCGGCCTTTAACTCCAGACATTTAAATGACTGCTTTTTCCAGGAAAGGTCTGAGAGGGCACTTCTGTTCATTCTTTGCTTTAGAATAAGACTGACCAAGATGCCCAGGTATAGGGTGCAGAGAGATAAAGAAAAATAGAAGAAAAAAACTGGAGATATTCCCAGTTCCTCCTAAATTGGTAGATAGCCTGGCTTTTTAATTTATTAGTAGTGCTTAGGCTTTAGACAAATGAATCTGCCTGTAAACACAAAATGCATTCCAAATGAAATGGGCTGGGGATTCAGTTGCATATTAATGAATTTATGGCTTCTGTTCTTATCTATTAGTGAGATAACTGTAAGTGGAATTTATAAAATGAACACAAAAAGAAATGAATGAATTAGTAAAAGTCATATTTCTTCTTATTTATTAGAGAATTGGATGGTGTCTAAAATGTGCATTCAGCAACATTGAGACTTTTATTTACCATGTATTAATTACTATTAATGGAATTAGAATTAAAAAATTAATAACATATGGTCTCTGATTTCCGCATATCAAGAGAAATAAAATCTTATGTCTTCTAGAAGACATGGGTCCTTTTCTCTGATATGGGAGGTAGTTGGAGTGGTGGCAGCAACAGAAATAAATTATATTGGAATTGAACAAAAAATAACAAGAGCAAAGGTGATGAAAAGACCTTCCCTGGTGATGGAATACAGCCTTCCTCTACTCCAGGAGAAACTTTTGCTGAGAAACACGCAACTGCAGCAGCCAACAGCTGCGAGGTAGAAATTGCAGTGCAGACCGAGAACATCTGTTTGGGAGTGTCATCTGCGTGGGAGACATTAAAAACAGGGGAATAAGGACAAGCTGAGCCAGAAAGATGCTAAATTTACCATAACAGTGGAATCCAGGTATTAGTAAACAGAACTGCCTCAGGGAGTTTTCTCAAATTAGGAAAAAATGTATTACTCTCCCAAGTCAATTTCATTTATTTTCTCTTAGAATGAATCGCCAATGCCGTCCCCCCGGGAATCTTTGTAAAACTAGCCCATCCTCACAAAGAATCTTATAATCATACAAAAGAGTAAAAGACACAAAGTGGTTGTTAAGAAGAACAAACTTTTGATAGGCAAGTAGTTGACTATCTCTAAAATGCCATTAGAAGCAATATTATCTCTCATTTTCTCTGCCTCCCCACTTCCTGAACTAAAAAAAAAAAAAGAATAATAGTAAAGTGGAGGGAAAAAAGGACAATCTCTGCAATTAGAAAGCAAAGACAGATTTCCTTTTTCCCTCTGCCTTAATCATAAATTCGATAAGCTTGCCTTCCATGATCTTATCCAAGTCATCAATACACATGTTGAATAAAACAAAGCCATGGGCAAAGTCTCAAGTTACAACACTAGAAATTCTCATTATTCAAGATAATTTGGATTCAGTTGTTCACCCAGGTGAGATTCTGTATTTCTGGTCAAAAGTGGAAAACTGATAAAAGAGATGGTCAACCTCTTGATCAGGGTAGTGATTACATGGATGTGATCTCGCTTATCAAGCTGTACTCTTCTTGTGGGTTTGTATGATGTACTTCAATTTAAAACTTAAAAATTAATACCACGGTATTGCAAAATACAAAAAAAAAGAAAAGAAAAAAGAAGGAAGGTAAACACAATGGCACTTACCTAAAAAGGTCACTGACAAAAATGATACATTCCCCAATAATAGGTGAATATCATCAGTCCCATTAGAATGTTTTCATGAATCATACAACATTAGCTGTTTAACATTTTAGGAAGTGTGGGATGCATTAAAAAGAAGAATTCCAAGATAAAGGTCAAAGATAACCAGATATCAATTGGGGGCCCCATAAGTTCCAGGGAGGCTGGCATGCATTGCACCAAGATTTAAGGGACTGCCTCTGGGAGTCACTCAAATGAAGAAAGTGTTTGAGATGTGGCAATAAGAGTGAGACAGGTGCCCTGAATCCAACGTCATATTCCCATTCCTTAAGAGGAGATAATCAAAGAACAGGTTTCATATGGAATCTGTGGTGTTAAAGCTCAGACCCCATGTGGGACCTCTCTTGCCTGAAGGAAGGCAACTGAGGAACTAAGGCTTATAGGAAGGCTTACAGAGTATATTTTAACATGGCTTTCAGAATTGTTTGGGGATGGCTGGAAGAAGATGATTTTCTTATTTTAAAATTTTGTTTCATTTTGCTTTTGGAGAACTGTGTAATTTCAGCAGCATTTGTGGGTCTCTGACCCCAAATGTCCACTGTGGTGTCTGAGTAAAAAATACAGTGGTACTTAAGGAGAGTGGAAAGCTCTTATATGTCATTTATTCAACTTTAAAAGCTGGAGGGCACTTCTAAAGTGCCTGAGAGCCAGCTAACCACAACTTTGCTACAATTATTGTGGCATGGCAACAGGGAAGAATCTACACTAAAACAAGATCAATAGTTAATTTAGCGAGGTTCTGACAAGGGAGCCTTGCTAATGAAATATCCTTTGTTGCAGAGTTATACCGCTGTATTTTTCTGACACTGGATGATACAGACCAAGAGAGGTGACAAAGAGAGGTAAACAGATGAGCTCACTAGGTCAGTTATCCCATTCTATGTCATATGTCCCCATGGACCTTTCGCTGGGCCACTCTCATTTCCAGAAAATAGGTGGCAAAGCTAAGGCTAGAAAGGTAATCCCTTATTCTAAGTCCCAGTGCTCTTTCCACTGCATCACTATACCTTAATTTGGTCTTGCTAAAATAATAAAACATTTCTGAAAGAGTAAATCAGCCTAAGAAAATATATACAGAATTCATGTCAATACGACAAATTATTACCATTGATTTTATCTAGCACTATCCTAACCACCATCCCTCCAATCCTGAACATCTCCTGGACAATTTAATTCCCTAAGATTACAAACTATGTAAAATTTAGCATTAGTTGTGCACCTTCTATATGCCAGACACAGTATTATTTGCTTTATGTATCTGATTATCACAGTCAGGTCTTTTATAATCCCAGTTTATAAGCTAAGCCTGCTGAAGTTAAATGACTTTTGTAAGAGAGTAGCAGAGACCGAGTTAGGCTGCTTGACTGTAAGATCCATCTTGTTAACCAGATCTTTACGGCATCTGTTCTCACCTTCAGTAAGGCCCCTCCATCCTGAATGCATTCATTGGTTATACTTCAAAACCAACATAAGTCATTGGACAAGTGAAATAAAAGTCAAAAACCACTTTAAACATTTTGTTAAAAGCACAACTACTGTGCACTAATAAATGTAACTGCATACCTGGAATACAATCTATAAATACCCAACAATCCATTTTTTGCATATAAAACCATGTAGTTGTCAAGTTGCTACCATTTGTATAGGTTTCAATGCTTACCTGTTGCATTTCTCAATGTAAAAAACAAGAAAAAACTTGAGCTAAACAAATCACATGGATTGCAAAAATCAAACATTTGTGGCAGCATTAAAGCCACTGGAATGGATATGCATATCAACTTCCAAGATTATCATTCCTGTCATGACTGGTTTTAATAGCCTATATGTTCTTCTAAATAAATGTTGATTTTTCTAATACTACAAAATGATTAGCTGAGAAATGTTTAAAGAAAAATATATTTGGGCACCATGTAAAAAAAAAAGTCCAGTTATTTTCCATCAGATAAATTTTTCCAAAGCTTTATTTGTCTCAGATAATACAGCATGTTTTAGATTTTAAATGTCAGATTTGGCATATCTGTACCTCAATGAGAAGCATATTCTTTTGAAAGGAAAAGCTTTGTTAGCAGAGTGAACCAAAAGTATAACTATAATGAAAATTATACTCTCCTTTAGATAGAAATCTATGCCATAGATTACCTATCTGCATGGTGTGTTTTGACACACATTAAAAAAAAAATACAAATTATAACAGAAAGCTTTTTGTCACTTTCCTGTCTCAGTGCCGAAACTGTCACTGTCAGTCACTGCTCTGGGTTGGATAAAAGACAGTTGTGCCAATTAGCATTGTTGCCTTTGAGGAAAATAGTAACTGTTAGCTGTCAATAACAAATACCTTGCAGATGGTTAAACTACAATATTAGCCCCTATGAGAGTGAGACATAGCATATTTAAATATTGATAGATGGAAGCAAAGTTTGGAAGCATAGAAAATCAAAAAACAGAAGTGAATAAGTGGTACTAGGGAGTCAGAACAGCCTTAAAGACACTTTCAACAAGTAATTGCTAATTTACTTTCAGTTGTAATTGTGCTCTTAGATCTTGTCTATAATAAAACACACCTTTAGTTATTAATATTGTTAAGGTACTAGAAAAAACCACTTGCGGGATGATTACTATAATATTTAAGATAAGCAAAAAAACTAGTTTTGATATTAAATATCAGAAGTTTTCAAATTCAATGAAATATTAAAGTTAATATTAAAATAAAATATAAGACTATTGGAGATCAGAAGTTTTGGCAAGAGATATCAATTGATAAGCTCTGTAATAGAGATACTAATACTTGGCCTTCTAAGTTCTTGGTCAAAGTGTATAAAAGAAATTCAGCTAGACTGCCAGAGAATTTTAAAAAAGAATTAAAATAGGTATCCCTCTCAAACTTTTAGTCAGGCTAATAAAACATGTAGTTAAGGATAAGCTTTAAAACAAACGAGGAAAAACATAAGAAATGGTCAAGCATTTGTCCCTGAACTCCCTATCCCACTATTAGAAATGTATGGGTAACATTTGTTCACAGGTGACTGATTCCAGAACTTATTTCACTCTTGGAACTCATAAAACAGGTTTTCTCATTTTTCCTGTAAGAGTTACTTAAAGAATGGTTCTCTCCTGTAATAAGTCAAAAAGAATGCAGACACCCTGCCAAAGAATGTTTCCAAGAAGACAGAAAACCAAACTATTGGTTATCAGAATGGGCATTTTTAGCTTATCTGACATTGTGATTCCTTTGTAAGGTCCACTTGGAAGTACTTATCCAGTGAAGAATGTAAGCTCCATATCCAGAAATAAGGACAAAGTGGTACCAAAAATCAAATCATACCAGATACTGCAGTATCATCACTGACAGGTAGAATGCGGGGTTGGAAAATGCTTATCAAAGCCTGGTGCCTTTCAGACAAATAAGTTATTTGTTGTTGTATTGTTGTTATTGGTTCTAAAACAAGAAGGCTTGAGTCTACATTTTAATATTGCCTAAAAGTCTTTAATATGATAAGTGCATAATATGAGCACCATGAGGAAAAAATATACAATTGTTTATAATGTTCTCATTTATTAATGAGCTAATTAGAAAAACAAATACTTTCCCGGTTCAAGGATTCACAGCAACAAATCTGTGTAAGATGCCAATGACCTATGCACTATTTTCTGAAATGACATCCGTTTCCACCCACAGCTTTACAAAAGAAGCACAAGAAAAATTGTATCTCAAAGAATATTAGACCTGTCAGAGACTTTGAAATCACGTAATCTAGTTTTTCACAAAGTATGGGACCCGGACCCTGGTGGTACATGTACAGAGCATTAAATAATTTGGAGTAACATTGTAAGAAAATTACTGCCTTGGTTTTTTTTTTTTTCCCTGATTAATTCAAGGAAATAAACCTCAATTACTAATCTTCTTTAACAAAGGGAGAGCTGGCCTCAAGTTTAGAACCTAAACTAGGCAATGGCACCAAGCATTGTTTTGATGTATGTGTTCCTTTTCACAGGTGCCTTCTATATTTATAGCACTATTGCTCACTTCCCATTTACAGTAGTAACTTGTAGTTTCCTAACTACCTGAATGTACTTTGGAAAAAATAAGTGTTTTTATACTAGATGTGATCATTTAGTTTAAAATGCTTCATTATAAACAGCAGGATGTGTATTTTGAAGTACTTTTTTCTAATCTACATATCAGGAATGATTAATATTTGAAGTACTAATCAGGACTCAACATCTAAGGAGAACTACAATTAAAAGTTAGCATGTCCATAATCAAAGCTCTACCAAAGGCTTTGCTAATTAGCGTAAGGTATGTTAGAAATAATCTTTATTGGCTTAAATGGGTGTTCTTTAAAATAGGTGAGTTGAGAATACTGTGCAAACCCCACCACCCATGCATAAACCCTGAGAAGCCAAGTGTAGCACACAAGATCAGGAGCACTTAAGATGAGTACCAATTCTTCCTCCATTCTTCCATTGCATGGAGAACCCCATAGCATGATCTTATTACAAAGATTGCTGTTTCTGGCATCAGAACAATGGGATATCCCTCTTGGAGTAAACTTTCTTGCTAGGGCTCATGTCCTTAGGTCAAAAGTGTAACTTCAAAAGTACTGAATAGAATGGATGATGACATATTTTGGTGCTTAGTTGCTAATATCTTATTTCTTTAATCTTAAAGCACACACTTTTTTCTCACATTTTAACATATCTGGAATTGGATATGTCTTATATTTTGTAATTATGATCAGCAGTGTTTCTTTCACCCTCGCTGTTCCATAATATGACTGTGTATCTTGCAGTAGACGATATCTTAGTTTTGGTGAAATACAGTAAATGTTTGTACATTTGACAGAATTTAGTCTGAGACTTTCACTTACTATAATATATCATCTGATAAAAACAAGTTGTTAGAAAGAGGAAAATATCCTTCACCAACATGTAACTACTAGAAGACTACCAATATTTACCAAAGAAATGTTTGCTGAATGGCCCAATTAGCTTCAAGTAATTTTTGCATCATAATAAAACTTGAAGAATTCAGTAAATAACACTACAGTTTGCAAGTAGGTATAGAAAATATTAATAAATAAATGACTGAAGTTTGAGAAACACTAATCTGGCCAAATCCCACAAGTAAGCAAACTATGAACCAGAGAGGTTAAGTGATTTGATGAACATTGTAGTAAACTGAATGGCAGAGCTTGTGTAATGACCAAAGTGCATTTAATTATTTTATACTATATCCTAATTACCTATTGTTCCATAACAAATTATTTCAAAGCTCAGTGGTTGAAAATGGCAAACATTATGTCACTGTTTCTGTGTGTTGAGAATTCAGATGTGGCTTAGCTGGATGCCTCCAGCTTGCAGGTCTTTCATAAGGTTACAGTCAAGCAGCTGGCCAAGGCTGAGGCCTCATCTGAAGGTTGGACTGAGGGGGAATCAGCTTCCAAACTCATTCACATGGTTGTTCGAAGGAATTTTAAATAATGCAGATATCCTCTGAGACAATATATTTCATGATGTCATTTATTCTATATTATAATAGACACTCAGCAACTTTACAGATTATGCTGGCTCTTTCGGATATTCTAAGATTATCATGGCCATAGACAAAACTATTGAATGTATAAAAATTATGTTTAAATGCAGTGCCTGTTATTATATATATTTAGGAAAAACACTAAAAGATTAATAGGGCATTTTTTGGATAACAAAAATATGGACGCTTTTGTTTTACTTTATATTTTTCTAGAGTTTTCAGGTTTTCTATAATACATGTAAAATGCAAGTTATTTTAATAAATGAATTTTAATGTTTTAAAACCCTTTAACAATTTAACACAAATTATACTTCCATGTTTGCTTTAAAATGCATTACTTGCTGCATTTTGGATTTTTTTCTTGGAAGTTGAGAATTATATATCCTTGGATATATTTTTCCCTGGATAAGTCTAACACCAAAAGAGATTTTAACTCTGTTCCAAATCACAATTCATGCCAAGTTGCAGACAAAACGGTAGAAGAAAAGGCCAGGTTCTTTCAGTCTCTTAAACAAGGTGACAAGGTCAGAAAACTTGAGCAATTTTTTTTCTTTTATAAGCTTGGCTTACTGAGCAGGCAGGTCAATTCACAGCTTTCATTTCTGTCTTGCCACTTCTCACAGAAAAATGTGGGCTGCATAAAGAATTATTGCAAGGAGAAGCCTCGTTGCGGTATCTCCAAGTGAAGACATTTGGATGGCCATCCCCCTTTCTCACTAGGCACAGCCCCGTTTGAAGGTG
This sequence comes from Papio anubis, assembly GCF_008728515.1. Lineage (NCBI taxonomy): Eukaryota > Metazoa > Chordata > Mammalia > Primates > Cercopithecidae > Papio > Papio anubis. The sequence continues at coordinate 69,405,047 of NC_044981.1, forward strand.
GTGTTTGGTGTCTAATAGCCCTGAAATGTTTTCTTTCTTCCCTGTGCCCCAGGGTTGGCTAATTATTAATGTGCCAATTATTCCAGAGAACATGTCCTATGTGCTTGAGAGACAAGATTCAGGTCAAGTGTAAACTTCAAAAAAAAAAAAATACCTTAAAGTGATACTGAGTTAGCCTGAGGAGACATTTTTGGAATGTGAATTATTTATATTAAAACAATAAAAACAACTGCATCACTTTTTTTTTTTTGAAGATAGCACTGAGCTGTGATCTCACACAAAGAACTTGACATTTTTGTCCCTAACTCATGATTTATTCTTTTTAAATCAAGATTGTTTACTTTATTAGCAGATCAGAAAGGCTCATTTTGTCTTAAATGTTTCCAGAATGTGATTCTTTCTGAGGATCCCACTGCAGTAATATAAACTTGTACATATGTTCACTCACAATTATAAGCTTAGAAGAGATCACAATTCCATGACTTCATCACAGTGGCTTTCAGGGCTGGAATAGTAATTACAGCTGTGTTCACTGTACTCATTATGGTCTTCGTAAAAAAATTCTGTACATAAAGTAATAAGCTTCTTCTAATTATTTCAGAAATAAGGTGGTATATAAATAAATATACTGGAATCTAAATGATTCATATTTACAGTCCAATGTATTATTTTTAGCAATTTGTGACAGCTTCCTTCCTTTAACTTAGCACCTCCAAATAAAAAATAAAATGTTAAAAGATGGCCAGGTAAAAGCAACTTTATGCAATCAAGCACAGCCATGAAGAATCAGGAAGACTAATTTTTATACAAAACTTTAAATTAAAAAAGAAGGTCAGTAAGAAAATTCCTCAGATTGCTTAATTGTTGGCATTTGTATTATGCATTAGAATCTCCTTCTAAGTCTTTGGATTTATAAAGTGTTTTTTTCAAATTTGAGCACTTTCTCATATGAAAACTCTTACTAAAAATATCAAGAGCCAGTACAATTGAAGTATCTACAGATAAACAAAACCTACCTTTTTTTCCATATTGCCTCAATACCATTCATATGTAATATTTAATTAATCATGACTGTCGTGATGATCAGTTATTAATAATAGAAGTTAGTATATTAAATCCTAATGTTTAATAAATGAGAAAAAGAAGAAAGAAGCATATTAATAGAGTAGATACAGAAAGAACAAGTGAAGAAATTTTGGTATAATGTTATTTAAAATACACTCTCAAAAGTGCATGTGATATTCAGCTATTTCTCAAACTTACTTGCCAAAAGCTCTTCTTCTGTTGTTTATTTTATTTTATTTTTTTGTCATTTGGCTTCTTGTGGGACTGTATTCTAACAACAGTTCTTTGCTTGGCCAAACTTTAGTCAGGCTTCTGAACTTTCTCCTGGGCCTGTCTGTGCACATCATTATAAAATCCAATTTACCAACACGCTTTAGCAAGAATTATTCATCCTTGATATCTGATCACTCTCAGTATCTGATCAAAATTTTTCTCTGCCCGCTCCTGTTAGCTGATCACCCTGGCCTGTTTTCAGCAGGAATCCTGTTAGGTTGGTTCTGCCAGAATTTCCCCCAGACTTGATATCTCTTGTTAAAAATTTTCTGATCCCTGCTCTTCGGCTATAAATCCCTACTTATCCCTGATGTATTTAGAATGAATCACAGTTCTATATGGGGGTCTCTCTTCCCCTATTGCAATAGTCCTGAATAAAATTTCCCTTCACCACTTTAATTTCTGTCTCTGCTTTTTTTTGACACTCCTAAGAAATGTGTTTGAAAATGTACCAACATTACCTGACAAAACTTAGAGGGCAAGTTGGTACATTGTAGCCTGAAATTCTACTCATTCGACAAAATTTAAGGGACTATTATGCGCTCTTCTACAAGTAAGGACTAAGGTGATGTTTAATACACAGGCGTTTTCCTTAACAAGTTTCCAATGAAGTGGTCATTCTTGCAGCAATAAATTACTATCAGCTCCATATCTAAAGAGGCACATGTAGTAAAATAAATTAAACCTGTCTCTGAAGTAAAATGTTAACATAATTCCTCTTCTGTAATTCTTTGCTCTCTTCACACAAGCAGCTGTTACTACTCTAGACACAGATAAACTGTTAGATGGAATTCTAACTAAAGAATAGTTCTTACCAGCTTTACCAGCCCTAAGCATTAAAGTTGCATCCGAAAGGAAACCTAGTAGACATATTTACCTGCAAAGACATCTGGAGGCATTACTAACCCCAGAACTTTATGAAGACAACAGCAGAATTCTCAAGAATGACTATGCACATTGTCAAGAAAAGCTGCTTCTCTTCACAGTACCGTGTTTTTTCATACTACCTGACAGAACTAAATATAAGTCTTCCATCACTCCCAAGGTGTGCAGAATCAGGGGGCAAACAAGACATAAAATTATCCGATTTTCATTTTGAAAGCACAGTCTAGCTGTATAATAGTAATATTTGAAGGAAAATGTGATAACATGGGAATTTTTTATCACCACCTTCCACCCCGAAACTAGCTAAAGACCCTTAGGGCCTAGAAGGTGGAGGGCACCAGGCAGTGGCCCAGGCAGAGCTCTAGTGAAAGATAGATTTAGAGGAGTCCCAGAGTAGAAGTGTGCAGCCTGCCTGTCCGGACTGTAAGGGTGGCAACCTTGCCAAAGTTTCTCCTACCTCCATGGTAAAGTGGGGACAGAATGGTTGCAGGGGAGCCCGGCCAGCGGGCTTGTAGCCCAGGGAGCCTTCTGCAGTCCCATCTTAAAGTGGCAAGCAAAACAGCAAAGGAGCCTGATGTTAGCTAAGAAGCAATCTGTAGATCTGGAAAGGTCATGTCACCAGGAGCAGAGCTCAGACAGGCAAACACAGGCATCTGGACAGGTGCCAGCATGGATTGATAGTTATGCCAAAGCTGGAGATCTTAGATGCTTTCATGAAGAGGAGGACAGGGAAACTGGAATCCAAAAAAAAAAAAAAAAAAAAAAAAAACACTTGGTGAAACATTGGATGATGTCTAGGCTCACCTGGAACTATCTAGATAAAGTTTCCTACTATCTAGCAGAAAGAGGGCTAAGTGAGCTCAAACCGACATTCAAGAAAAGGTAAGGAGTTACATTTTTCACATACCCCTGTGAAAATAGTAGCCACTAAACAATGACCTGTGGTATCTTTAGTAAGTTCTGATATCTACCTCTAGTTCTTCCTTACCAGAAAACTGGTAATAACTAACCCAGAGTAAGCAAGACAAATAACAAATTCTTTTTTGGAATCTCTTTGTGACCCTCTTGTCCCCTGCTATCAGCACTGATACGGTTGCTAAAAGATTACTGCATTTCTAAGAAATTGTCTTTCACTTGTACATTTTCAAATCACAGTTTTTAAATGTTGAATTATCAGCTGGTTTCTATAAAAGTTTTGCCTTCCCGCCATTTTACTCAACAAAATATTGCCTGTGAATATGCAATGCTGCGGCCTTATAATTTAACTAAACTAAATAATTTGTGTTTGTATTTCTGAGGACTGTCTTCTCTCTGTTCTAGCAGAAATATTGTGAATATTAGACAAGGGAAAAGAAACCATGAGTAATTCTAATGGAAAGAGTCAAATTCTCTTTGTCACTTAAGGAGACTCACTAAGTGCCTTCTGGGTTGTGGAAAGAGGGTGGGAAACAATAAATGAATCTGAGCTGAAAAATAGACCTTCCATTGCGTACTTATGGAAACAATGGAATTCTTACGTAGCACCATTAAAAATTACTCCAGAGGTAGCAGCCAAGAAACATCTAATATCAAACAGACCACACCAACTTCTAAAGACAGTTAACACTTTATACTGCAATCACTGATTTCTTTTCCTATTTTCTAAACTAAATTAACAACTCCTTGAAAGCAAGGACAGTATCTTCTTCATTATTGTCATTATTAATCTCTACAACAATGCTTAGGACATAATAATTAATATTCATGAACAGAAAAAATAAATTAGTGAAATAAAAATTTAATTATTACATTAATAGACTTATCCAGCTGTGTGTGAAATATATAACATCAATCAGAGCCACAAGTTAATCATTCTTTCTCATTTCCTGCTCTACGTTTAAATGAGATCATTTCACCAAAATTTGGAACTTCCTCCAATCATTAAGAAGAAACCACAACATCCATTTAAAGGTAAACAGGAAACCACATCTAAGGCTGTTTCTGGGCTAGTGAAATGTTTCCGTTTAAATGGAAATTTTTCCATATATAGGCAGGTTAACTAACTTGAGTTCAGACTTAAGTCAGCAAGTGATGTCACTACCTCTTTTTACATTTTAAGTGTTTTGTATGTATTTTTGTATATTAACCTGAAAGAGAGGGTATTAAGATTTAAAGTAATCTGCTCCCAGTAAACTAATAAGCCAAGCCTTGTTTGCATGTGATTTGTATATTTGAAATTCTTTTCATTCACCTTATCTAATTTAATCTTCTCAAAGTTTTCATGAATTAGAGAGATTCTCATTTTTCATTTAGTAGATCAATAAACAGGCTCAGGGACTGGCTTAAGGTCACACGGCTTTTAAATGGTGGAATCCAGGTCTTCTAACTCCATAGCACACTAACTCTCTTTCCTACACCAAAATGCTGTCTTTTATGAAGAAAAATATGTCATTTTGGGTGATTTTGTCTATAAAAATAAGAAAAAATTCTTTTGTTTCACATAAAGATGCATTTGGCATTTTTAATTATGATTGTGAATCAGTGACACTAAAGAAGAAAAACCAAGGGTAACTGCTGTGTGTCTGTTAAAATGTGTAGAGCACAAAGATACATCTTAAAGTAATGTATTTTCCTGAGAAGATAAATTAGTTCATAGATGCATTATCTCATTTCCTGTGGCAAAGCTTTCTCATCCTGCTTTGAGCACACACTGGGACATAGAGCCAGCATGTAACATCTGATGGAATCCTGGCAGGAGAATTCTGGCTTCACAGTAGCTTTCTATCACCCACAAACACTAAGGGAATATGCAAATATTCCATGGAGATCTAATGACTGCAAAGTGGAATAAATTATGAATTACCTTTTTTAAAAAAAATCACACCACACTGTCTTTTATTTCATACATAACCTTGACTTCTTTCTAATTCATGTAAGTAATTTGGCTATAAATTCATGAGGAAAAGAGAGAAGATTTTTTTTTTTTTTATTCCTAGAATATTGCCTAGTTTCTGGCACATAGGTGCTTCGTAAGGGCATAAATTCAGTATAAATGTACCTGTAAAATATTATTTATTATGAAGAAAACCTCCCAGTTTCCCACTTGCCTTCTAAAGAAGTAGCTTGTTTGATGATCAGTGTGGTGGGTATGAGGATAAAAAGGCAATAAAGAGAAGCTTGAGAAAATGTAAAGATATAAATATTTGATAAGAATTCTAGGAAGCAGAGAAGGATAAAACAAAACTGAAGAACCTGTGATGATGAGTTTCAACAGAAAAAGCAGAGGCTAAAAAAGAAGTTGGAGAGGGATGGAACAAGAACTTTTAGTGGCTTTGTTTTTTAATGTTTGCTTTATAACCTATGACACTACATTCTGTATCACCCACAAAATCTTTAGTATAGATATTATACTCCAACACTGTGAAATTGGACTTGTTTGGGAGACATGTACAGATATTCTAAGTTTACTTCAAGGAAGGCAAAGAAGTCACTTAGATCTGTTTCTACTAGCTTAGCTTAGCTTAGCTTACAGGATCTTTTCATATGTGTAAATTCATAGACTTTTAGAATGAGAAAGATCCTCAGAATTCTTTATCTAATCTTCTAGTTGTACAGCAGAGGAAGCTGGAACACAGAAAAACTTAACTGACTTTTATTCTCTTTCATCAGAGCTAAGTGTCATTATGAGATGCACCATTTTTACTACATCACAAGAAAACAGAATGCTATTAATTAATTTATATGGAACTTTATTATTTATAACTTTGTTATAGCAATTTTAAAAATATAAACTTTTTATATTTAAAAAGTAGCATTAAGAATAAACTACCATAGATTAAAATAAACTTAAGACATTTTAACCAAATATGCGAACCTTGTTTAAAACCTGATTCCAACAAATGAATTATAAAAATTAATTTCTCATGGCACTCCCTTTTTAATAAATGGTGCTAAGATAACTGACTTGCCATATGCAGAAGATTGAAACTAGACCCCTTCTTTACACTATATACAAAAATCAACTCAAGATGACTTAAAGACTTAAATGTAAAACCTAAATCTATAAAAATTCTGGAAGAAAATCTAGGAAATACCATTCTGAATATAAGTCCTGGCAAAAATTTCATGACAAAGATGCCAAAAGAAGCTGAAACAAAAGCAAAAAGTAAGTGAAACCTAATCAAATCAACGAGCTTCTGCACAGCAAATGAAACTATTAACAGAGTAAATAGATAATGTACAGAATGGGAGAAAATATTTGCAAACCATGCAACCAAATAGGTCTAATTTCAATAATGTATAAGGAACTTAAACAAATGAACAAACAAAAAACAAATCACCTTATTAAAAAGTGGGCAAAGAACATTAACAGACACTTTTCAAAAGAAGACATATACGTGGACAATAAACATGTGAAAAAATTGCCTAACATCACTAATTACTAGAGAAACGCAAATCAAAACCACAGTGAGAGAAGTGGAGCAAGACGGCAGAATAGAAAACTCCACCTATCATCCTCCCCCAAGGACACCAAGTTAAAAACTATCTACACAGAAAAAACACCTTCATAAGAACCAAAAGTCAGGTGAGGACTCATGGTTCTGGTTTTAACTTCATATTGCTGAAAGAAGAACTGAAGAGTTAGAAAAAACAGGCCTGAATTTTTAGATGCTACCCCCTTTCCACCCCTGGCAGAGTCTACATGGTGCAGAGAGCTTCTCTGGGCACCAGGGTAGGAAGAACAAAGCAACTGTGAGGCACTGAACTCAGTGCTGTTCAGTTGGAGTAGAAAGGAAAGCCAGACCAAACTCAGTTGATGCCCACCACAGGGGGAGCATTTAAACCAGCCCTAGCCAGAGGGGAATCACTAATCCCAGAGGTCCACAGTTGAGTGCCCACAAACCTCACCACCAAGGGCCAAAGTGCTGTCAGTATCTAAGTAAACTTGAAAAGCAGTCTAGGCCATAAGGACTGCGACTCTTAGACGAGTCCTAGGACTTAACTAGCCCCAGAGGGACTAGGGGACTGTGAGGGCACGCAACATACTAAGACACCAACTGGGGTTGCCAATAGAGTGTTGGCATCACCCCTCCTCTAACCCCAGAATTCATCGCTTGTGGCTCCAAAAAAGGCCCCTTCCTCCACTCGAGGAGAAGAGAGGAAAGAGTGGTGAGGACTTTGTCTTGCATCTTGGATACCTGCTCAGCCACAGGAGGATAGGGTACAGGTAAGAGATTTGAGGTCCCTTGTTTCAGGCCCTAGCTCCAAGGTGGTATTTCTAGACACACCCTGGGTCTGAAGGGAACCTGCTTGAAGGAAAGGACCTAGTTCTGCCAGCATTCATCATCTGCTTACTGAATAGCCCTTGGACTCTGAATAACCAGCACAATACCCAGCTACTACATGGAGGGCCTTGGGTGAGCCTCTGAGACTTGCTGACTTAAGGTGAGATTCAGCACATTACCAGCTGGTGTGGCTATGGGGCAAAATGCCTTCTGCTTGAGAAAATCAGAGGGAAAAGGAAAGGGGACTTTGTTGTGCACCTTAGGTACTACTATAGCCATAGTGTGGTAGAGCATCAAGTTGGCTTTTGGGGTCCCTGATTCCAGGACTTGACTCTTGGATGGTAATTCTAGACCTACCCTGGGCCAGAGGGGAGCCCATTGCCCTAAAGGCTGAGTCCCAGGCCAGGCAGCATTCACCACAAGCTGACTTCAGAGACCTTGGGCCTTAAGGGAAATAATGACAGTAGTCTGGCAGCACTCCTTATGGCCTGGGGTAGCGATGGCTATGGGTTGAGGCTCCTCTTACTTTAGAAGGCAGAGGAAAGAATGGGAAGTACTGCATCTTGTGGTTTCAGTGCCAGCTCAGCTGCAATATGATAAAACACCAGGTAGGCTTCTAAGATTTCTGACCCTAGTCCCTGACTCACTGACGGCACTTCGGCAGCCACCCGGGGCATGGGGGACATTATCGCCCTGAAGGGAAGGACACAGGCCTGGGTGGCTTTGCCACCTGCTGACAGTAGAACCTCAGGGCCATAAGCAACCATAGGAAATGGCCCAGGTGTGGTTATAGCAGGCCTTGGGTGATACACTGCGCTGTGCTGGCTTCAGGTCTGACCCAGCACAGTCATAGTGGTGGTGGTCACAAGGGTACTTGTGTCACTCCAGCTCCATCTTTAGGTGTCTCAGAACAGAGAGAAAGACTCTGTATGTTTGGGATAAAGTAAGAAAAAAGAACAAGAGCCTCTGCCTGGTAATCCATGAATTCTCCTGGATCCAAGACCATAAAAGTCGTACCTCCATGAGTCTGAAAGAACCACAGCATTATTGGGCTTGGGGTGCTCTCTAAAGCAGATACAGTTTAAATCACAATACCCAAGTTCATTCAAATATCTGGAAAGCCTTCCCAAGAAATATGGCTACAAGTAAGCCTAGACAGTGAAGACTACCATAAATACCTAACTCTTCAATGCCCAGACAATGAAGAATATCTACTAGCATCAATGCCATCCAGAAAAACATGACCTCACCAAGTGAATGAAATAAGGCACCAGGGACAAATCCTAGAAAAAGAGAGATATGTGAACTTTCAGACAGAGAATTCAAAATAGCAGTGTTGTGCAAACACGAAGAAATTCAAGATAATACAAAAAGGAATTCATAATGCTAGCAGATAAATTTAACAAAGACATAAAATAATTAAAAAGAATCAAACAGAAATTCTGCATCTGAAAATTGCAATAGGCATACTAAAGAATGCATCGGAGACCTTAAAAAGAAAAATTGGATCAAGCAGAAGAAAGAATTAGTGAGCTTGAAGACAGGCTGTTTGAAAATAGAGGAGACAAAAGAAAAAAGAAATAAAAAACAAGCACACCTACAAGATCTAGAAAATCTTAAAGAGGAGGTAGAGAAAGAGATGGTGGTAGAAAGTTTATTCAATAGGATAATAACAGAGAACTTCCCAAACCTAGGAAAGATGGCAATATCCAAGTACAAGAAGGTTATGGAACACCAAGCAAATTTAACCCCCCCCAAAAAAAAACTACCTCAAGGCATTTAATAGTCAAACTCCCAAAGGTCAAGGATAAAGAAAAGATCCTAAAAGCGGCAAGAGAAAAGAGAAAAAAAAATAACATACAAGGAGCTCCAATATGTCTGGCAACAGACTTTTTAGTGGAAACCTTACAGGTCGAGAGAGTGTGGCATGATATATTTAAAGTGCAAAAGGACTCAAGCCTGTAATCCCAGCATTTTGGGAGGCCGAGACGGGCGGATCACGAAGTCAGGAGATTGAGACCATCCTGGCTAACATGGTGAAACCCCGTCTCTACTAAAAAATACAAAAAATTAGCCGGGCGCAGTGGCGGGCACCTGTAGTCCCAGCTACTGGGGAGGCTGAGGTAGGAGAATGGCGTAAACCCAGGAGGCGGAGCTTGCAGTGAGCTGAGATCCGGACACTGCACTCCAGCCCGGGCGACAGAGTGAGACTCCGTCTCAAAAATAAAATAAAATAAAATAAAATAAAGGAATATAACTTTTACCCTAGATCAGTATATCTGGCGAAAATACCCTTCAAACATAAAGGAGAAATAAAGACTACCTCAGAAAAACAAAAGCAGAGGGATTTCATCAATACCAGACTTGTCCTACAAGAATGCAAAAGAGAGTATTTGAATTAGAAAGCAAAGGACATTAATGAGCAATAAATAATCACATGAAGGTAAAAAAATTCACTGGCAGTAGTAAGTACACAGAAAAACGTAGAATATTACAACAGTGTAACTGGGATGTGTAAACTACTGTTATTCTAAATAGAAAGATTAAATTATGAGCCAATCAAAAATAATAACCACAACTTTTCAAGACAAAGTACAATGAAATATAAATACAACAAAAAGTTAAAAAGCTGAGGAATGAAGTTAAGGCACGGAGTTTTTATTAGTTTTCTTCTTGCTTGTTTCTTGATGCAAACAGTGTTAAGTTGTTATCAGGTTAAATTAATGGATTATAAGGTAGTATTTGCAAGCCTCATGGTAACTTCAAACACAAAATATAAAAGGCAGAAGCTAAATCATATCACCAGAGAAAATTACCTTCACTAGAGCAAGACAGGAAGAAAGGAAAGAAAGAAGAGAATATCAGAAAACATATAACAAAATGGCAAGGGTCTCTACTTATCAATAATAAAACTAAATGTAAATGGACTAAACGCTCTGATCAAAAGACATACCATGGCAGAATGATTTAAAAAAACACAAGACCTATTAATCTGTTGTCTGCAAGAAACACACTGCACATATAAAGACACAAATAGACTGGAAATAAAAAGATGGAAAAAGACATTCCATGTAAATGGTAACCAAGGAAAGAGCAGGAGTTGCTATGCTTATAGCAGACTGAATAGATTCCTACACAAAAACTAGAAAACACAAAGAAGGTCAACTACATATAATGATAAAGGGGTCAAATCAGCAAAAGGATATAACAACTTAAAATATATATTCACCTGCCACTTGAGCACCCAGATATGTAAATGAAATATTATTAAAGCTAAAAAGAGAGATAGGTCCCAATACAATAATAACTGGAGACTTGAAACCCCTATTTTCAATACTGGACAGATCTTCCAAACAGAAGATCAACACGGAAACATCAAACTTAATCTGCACTATAGACCAAATGAATCTAATAGTTATTTACCAAACATTTCATCTAAAAGCTGCAGAATACCTATTCTTTTCCTCAGCACATGGATCATTTTCAATGATAAACCATATGTTAGGTCACAAAACCAGTCTTAAAACATTCAAAAAACTGAAATAATATCAAGCATCTTCTCTGATTACAATGGAATAAAACTACAAATTAATAGCAAGAGGAAGTTTGGAAGCTATATATATATGCATGGAAATTGAACAATATGTTCCTCAATGACCAGTGGATAAATGAAGAAATCAAGAAGGAAATTTTTTAAAAGTCATGAAACACATGAAAATGGGAACACAGCATGCCAGAACCTAGGGGATACAGCAAAAGCACTACTAAGAGGGAATTTTATAGCTATAAGTGCCCATATCAAAAAAAGAGGAAAAACTTCACATGAACAATCTGATGGTGTATCATAAGAACTAAAAAAGCAAGAGAAGGCCAAACCCAAAACTAGTATAAGAAAAGAAATAAAGAATGGAGCAGAAATAAATGAAATGGAAATTTAAAAATTTCAAAAGATCAATGAAATTAAAAGTTGGCTTATTGAAAACTTCAACAAAACTAACAAACGTTTAGCCACACTAAGATACAAAGAGAGAACACACAAATAAATAAAATCAGCAATGAAAAAAGAAGACATTACAACTGATACTGCAGAAATTGAAAGGATCATTAGTGGTTACTATGAGTAACTACATCTCAATAAACTGGAAAATCTAGAATAAATGAAATTCTTAGATTCATACAACCTACCAAGATTGAACCAGGAAGAAACCCAAAACCTGAACAGACCAAAAACACATAACAAGATTGCAGCCATGATAAAAAGTCTTCTGGTAAAGAAAATCCCTGGATGTGATGGCTTCACTGCTGAATTCTACCAAACATTTAAAGAACTAAAACCAATCATATTCAAACTATTCCAAAAAGTAGAGGAAGAGGGTATACTTCGTAACTAATTCTATGAAGCCAGTATTGCCTGATACCCAAATCAGACAATGACACATCAAAAAAAGAATATTACAGGCCAAGATCACTGATAAATATTGATTCAGAAAACCTCAACAAAATACTACCAAGCTGAATTCAACAATACATTAGATCATTCATCATGACCAAGTGGGATTTATCGCTGGGATGCAAGGAACATATGTGAATCAATCAAGGTGATACATCGTATCAACAGAAAGAAGAACAAAACTCATATGATCATTTTGGTTGATGCTGGAAAAGCATTTGATAAAGTTCAACATCTCATCTCTTCATGATAGAAATCGTCAAAAAACTTGGTGTAGAAGAAAGATAACATAGTAAAAGTCATATATGACAGGTCCACATCTAGTATTACATTGAATAGGGGAAAAATCAGAGCCTTTCCTCTTAGATCTGGAATATGACAAGAATGTCCATTTTCACCACTGTTGTATAACATAGTACTGAAAGTCTTAGCTAGAGCAATTACACAAGAAAAAAAAAGTGAGGGGCATCCAAATTGGAAATGAAGAATGCAAATTATGTTTCTTTGCAGCTGATATGATCTTAGATTTGGAGAAAACTAGAGACAACACCACAAAACTATTCAAACTGATAAACAAATTCTGTTAAGTTGCATGATACAAAATCAACATATGAAAATCAGTAGCATTTCTATATGCCAACAGTGAACAATCTGAAAAAAAAATAATGAAAGTACTCCCTTTACAATAGCCACAAATAAAATGAAATAACTAGGAATTAACCATAAAAGTTAAATATCTCTATAATGACAACCATAAAACAAATAATGAGAGAAACTGAACAAGACACAAAAAAATGGAAAGATATTCTATGCTCATGGACTGAAAGAATCAATATTGTTAAAATGTCCATCCTACCCAAAGCAATTCACAGATTCGATGCAATTTTTATAAAAATACAAATGACATTCTTCACAGAAACAGAAAAAGCAATTCTAAAATTTACATGGAACAACAAAAGACCCATAGTAGCCAAAGCTATCCTAAGCAAAAAGAACAAAACTGGAGGAATGACATTAACTGACTTCAAATTATACTAAAGGGCTACAATAACCAAAACAGCATGGTACTGGCATAAAAACAGACACATAGACCAGTGGAACAGAATAGAAAACCCAGAAACAAGTCCACAAACCTACTGTGAACTCATTTTTGACACAGGTGCCAAGAATATACACTGGAGAAAAGACAGTCTCTTCAATAAATGGTGCCGGGAAAGCTGGATATCCATATGCAAAGACATGAAACTATACTCCTGTCTCTCACATGAAAATCAAATCAAAATTAATTAAACAAATCTAAGACCTCAAACTATGAAACTACTACAAGAAAACACTGGGAAACTCTCCAGGACATCAGTCTGTGCAAAAATTTCCTGAGCAATACCCTACAAGCACAGGAAACCAAAGCAATAGACAAATGGGATCACATCAAGTTAACAATCTTCTGCACAACAAAGGATACAATCAGCAAAGTGAAGAGACAACCCACAGAAAGTGAGAAAATATTCGCAAACTACGTATCTGACAAGGCATTAATAATCACAATATATAAGGGGTTCAAACAACTCCAAAAAAAAAAAAAAAGGAATAATCCAATAAAAAAACTAGGCAAAATACTTGAATAGACATTCATCAAGACCTACGAATGGCAATCAGGCATATGAAAAGGTACCAAACAGCACTGATCATCAGAAAAGTGCAAGTCAAAGCTACAGTGAGATATAATCACGCCCCAGTTAAAATGGCTTATATACAAAAGACAAGTCAATTACAAATGTCAATGAGGATCTGGAGAAAAGGGAACCCTTGTACACCACTGGTGAGAATGTAAATTAGTACAACCACTATGGAAAACACCTTGGAATTTCCTTAAAAAGCTAAAAATTGAGCTAGCATGTGATCCAGCAATGCCACTACTGTGTATATACCTAAAAGAAAGAAAAGCAGTATATTGATGAGATATCTGCACTGCCATGCTTGTTGCAGCACTGTTAACAATAGTGAAGATTTGGAAGCAACCTGTGCCCATCAACAGATGAATACATAAAGAAAATGTGGTACATATACACAATGGAGTACTATTCTGCCATAAAAAAGAATGAGATCCAGTGATTTGCAAGAACATAGATGGAACTGGAGATCATTATGCTATGTGAAGTAAGCTAGCCACAGTAAGATAAATATCACATGTTCTCTTATTTGTAGGATCGAAACATTGAAACAATTGAACTCATGAACACAGAGTGCAGAAGGAGGGTTACCAAAGACTGGGAAGGGTAGTAGGAGACTGGGTGAGTAGAGATGGGGATAGTTTATGGATATAAAAAAAAATAGAAAAAAAGAATAAGAACTACCATTTAATAGCATAATAGGGTAACTATAGTCAATAGTAACTTAATTGTACATTTTAAAATTACTTAAAGGGCATAATTCGATTGTTTGTAACTCAAAGGATAAATGCTTGAAGGAATGGACACTGTATTTTCCATGATATACCTATGTCACAATGTATGTCTGTATTAAAACATCTCATGTACCCCATAAATATATATGCCTACATGCCTCCAAAAATAAAATATAAAAGTAAAATGAGAAAGGAAAATGCAGACACAACAATCAAGACCATCAAAATACAAAGAATCATCAGAGGCTATTATGAACAACTATACTCCAACAAATTTGAAAACCTAGAAGAAATAGATAAATTCCTGGACGCATACAACCTACCAAGATTAAACCAGAAGAAATGGAAAACCTCAGCAAACCAATAATAAACAAAACTGAAGCCATAATGAAAAAGTCACCCATCAAAGGACCTGATGCCTTTACTGCTGAATTTTACCAAATACTAAAAGAATAATTAATAGCAATTCTAGTTGAACTCTTTTAAAAAATGAAGAAAGAATACTTCCCCACTCATTCTATGAGGCCAGCATTACCCTGATACCAAAGCCAAAAAAGGACACCATAAAAACAAGAAAACTACAGGTCAATATTCATAATGAACATAGATATAAAAATCTCAACAAAATATCAGCAAGTCAAATTTAAGTAAGTATTAAAAAGATCACTCATTGTGACTAAGTGGGATTTATCTCAGAGATGCGAGGATCGTTCAACATAAGCAAATCAATAAACATGATACATCACATTAACTGAAAACAAAAGCCATATGAGCATTTTAATAGATGCTGAAAAGAGATTCAATAAAACTCAAAATATCTTTATTATAAAAACCTTCAACAAACTGGGTTAGAAGAATATCTCAAAATAATAAAGGCCGCACATGACAATCTCATAGTTAACATTGTAATTAATGGAAGAAAATTGATAATTTGTGCTCTAAGATCTGGAACAGGACAAGGGTGCCTGCTTTCATACCTTTTTCAACATAATACTGGCAGTCCTAACCAGAGCTTGAATCTGGCTATTTCCTTGTGACCTGTGTTCCAGATCATGTATTTTCTTTTCAACAATGTCTTGTTTAATCTGCAGGCAATTTATGCCTTGCATTTTTAAATCACTGTTATCATATTTTTCAGTTCTAGAATTTACATTGGGAATTTCCTAATTGCTTCCACTTCTCTGCCTAATTTTCAGATTCAAGCTCTGGTTAGGACTGTCTTACACAATTAATGAAGGAAAAATTTTTAAGATATCTTAATCTTTGCCATACTACTTCCTCATTTCTTTAATTCAAGAGGCTTAATGATGATAATAGATTATTCCTTTTTTTTTTTTTTTTTTTTTTGAGACGGAGTCTCGCTCTGTCGCCCACGTTGGAGTGCAGCGGCGCAATCTCGGCTCACTGCAAGCTCCGCCTCCCGGGTTCAACCATTCTCCTGCCTCAGCTTCCCAAGTAGCTGGGACTACAGGTGCTCGCCACCATGCCCAGCTAATTTTTTTGTGTGATTTTAGTATAGACGGGGTTCCACTGTGTTAGCCAGGATGGTCTCAATCTCCTGACCTTGTGATCCACCTGCCTCAGCCTCCCAAAGTGCTGGGATTACAGTTGTGAGCCACCACGCCCGGCCGCTTATGATTATTCTAAAAATATCCTAGATTTTTTAAGTGTCTAAATTCCAAAGTGTTGGAACTGAATTAAAGAAACTGAAGAAATGTTATTACTAGCTTCTTAAGAAGTTTCTCCTCTCTGAAAATAGAGAAATTTTCTTAATTAAGTAGGCCTATAGTTTTGTGTATATTTTTAAATGCTAAGCTTAGCAGTAGTAGTACGATCTAAAATTAGTTTGAATTAAGATAAAATGTCTTAGTATCATAAACAGTTACAATCCAAATTAATGAAAATGATTTTCAATTAAATGAATGACTTTCTTTCCAGTAAGTTCAGAAAAAATTTAATATTTCATGATTCTGCCACATTTAAAGAAACTGTTACTTTCCATGTGGTTTTCAAAACAATTTATCATTTTATCATGATAAATTTATCAATTGATTATTTTATCAATTTATCATTTTATCAATAATTATATAGTTTATTATAATCTGTTTTATTGGAAAACCTCTGTTAAAATTTTCATTATTAATATAATGAAAAATACCTAAATTAAAAATGACAGACTGAAGGACAGTATGAAAGAATAAACTAGATATAATTTGCATAAATTAAACTGCTTAACATACATTAAATATACTTGCTAACTTAGACAAGTCAAATAGTAACTTATGTTTTTCCTTTTCTGTCATTCAGCATTGATTCAAACCATTCAATATCATTTTGTGTAAGCAGTTGAAGGAATTTAGCAATACAAAACAAA